>NC_050453.1:82057909-82357909 GCF_903995425.1 Onychomys torridus
AGAACTGTTGCTTGTAGGTAGACTGACAGCAAGGGATTTACTTCACTTCTGAAGGGAGATTCAAAGAGTTCCCATACATGAAAAAAACTCTGCTGTGGAGCAGGAAGCATGTTCCTAATTTCAGTGTTTCCAATTGAGCTGAAACAGTGAGCTTGCTCAGAACAAAAGAACTGTGCTTCCTACACTCACGGACCATATCTAGATTAAATCTGCTTAGGAAACTGATAGGAACAGCAGCTCCTCTTACATCAAATGGGCTGCTCTTGCTCAGAACAGACACGAGGGCTCTTTGCACCTTGTATCTCAATGGGAGCCCAAGAGTGACTGGGTTTACCAGAAATGAACTGTTGCTTCTAGGAAGACAGACAGCATGGGAATAAACTCCATTTTTGAAGGGAAATTGAACCCAGATTTCCCTTTACAGAAAAACACTCTTCTTTTGGAGTAAGAAGCACGCTCCTGATTTCCAGAGTCTCTAATACAGAAGGAAAAGTGAGCGTGCTCAGAACAAAAGAACTGGGTTTCCTCCACGTACAGACCATATCTAGTTCAACTCTGCTTTCAAAACTGATACAAACTGCATCACCTCTTACATCCAATGCTCTGCAATTGCTGGTTAGAAACGTGTGAGCTTAGTGCACTGTGTATCTCCATGTGAGCCCAAGAGTGACTGGGTTTACCAGAAATGAACTGTTGCTTGTAGGAAGACTGACAGCATGGGATTTAACTATGTTTCTGGAGGAAAAGTCAAAATGGAGTTCCCATTCATGTAGCACACTCTGCTTTGGAGCAAGGAGTATGCCCCTGTTTTCAGTGTTTCCAATTAAGCACAAACAGTGAGCTTACTCAGAAAAAAAGAACTGTGTTTCCTACACATACAGACCATATCTAGTTCAACTCTGCTTATGAAACTGATATGAACAGCAGCTCCTCTTACATCCAATGTGCTGTAAATGCTGGGAAGAATTGCATGAGCTCTGTGCAGTATGTATCTCCATCTGGACCCAAGAGTAACTGGGTTTACCAGAAAGGAACTGTTGCTTTCCAGAAGAATGATAGCACGGGATTTAACTCGATTTTTCAAGGGAAATTGAAACCAGAGTTCCCATATATGAAACAAACTCAGCATTGGAGCAAGAAGCATGCTCTTGCTTTCAGTGTTTCCAATAGAGCAGAAACAGTGAGCTTGCTCAGAACAAAATAACTGTGCTTCCTGTACATGTACACCATATCTAGATAAACTCTGTTCAGGAAACTTATAGGAACACCAGCTCCTCTTACATCAAAAGGGCTGCTCTTGCTGAGAACAGACATGCAGGTTCTTTGCACCATGTATCTCAAAGGGAGCCTGAGTGACTGGGTTTACCAGAAATGAACTGTTGCTTGTAGGAAGACAGAGAGCATGATATTAGTCTCTGGTTCTGAAGGGAAATTCAAACCAGAGTTCCCCATACATGAAACACACTCTGCTTTAGAGCAAGAAGCACGCTCCTGCTTTCCAGCGTTTCCAATACAGCAGGAAATGTGAGCATGCTCAAAACAAAAGAACTGTGTTTCCCACACATACAAACCATATCTAGTTCAACTCTGCTTACTAAACTGATATGTACAGCAGCTCCTCTTACATCCAATGTGCAGCAATTGCTGGTTAGAAACGTGTGAGCACTGTGCACTCTGTATCTCCATGTGAGCCCAAGAGTGACTGGGTTTACCAGAAATGAACTGTTGCTTGTAGGAAGACACACAGCATGGGAATAAACTCTTGTTTTTGAAGGGAAATTGAACCCATATTTCCCTTACAAGAAAGACACTCTGCTTTTGGAGCAAGAAGCACACTCCTGCTTTCCAGAGTTTCCAATACAGCAGGAAACATGAGCGTGCTCAGAACAAAAGAACTGTGTTTCCTACACATACAGACCATATCTAGTTCAACTCTGCTTATGAAACTGATACAAACCACAGCTCCTCTTACATCCAATGCTCTGCAATTGCTGGTTAGAAACGTGTGAGCTTAGTGCACTGTGTATCTTCATTTGAGCCCAAGAGTGACTGGGTTTACCAGAAATGAACTGTTGCTTGTAGGAAGACTGACAGCATGGGATTTAACTCCTTTTCTGAAGGGAAATTCAGACCAGAGTTCTCATCCATGAAACACACTCTGCTTGGAGCAAGTACCATGCTCCTGATTTCAGTGTTTCCATTTGAGCAGAAACAATGAGATTGCTCAGAACAAAAGAACTGTGCTTCCTAAACACACGAGGCATATCTAGATAAACTCTGCATAGAAAGCTGATTTGAACACTATCTCTGCTTACATCAAATGGGCTGCTCTTGCTCAGAACAGACACAAGGGCTCTTTGCACTGTGTATCTCAATGGGAGCCCAAGAGTGACTGGGTTTACCAGAAATGAACTGTTGCTTGTAGGAAGACACACAGCATGGGAATAAACTGTGTTTTCAAAGGGAAATTGATACTAGAATTCTCTTTCAGAAAGATACTCTGCTTTTTAGTCAAGAAGCATGGTCCTGCTTTTCAGAGATTCCAACACAGCAGGAAACGTGAGCGTGCTCAGAACAAAAGAACTGTTTTTCCTACACAAACAGACCATATCTCGTTCAACTCTGCTTATGAAATTGATGCAAACCACAGCTGCTCTGACATCCAATATGCAGCAATTGCTGGTTAGAAATGTGTGAGCACTGTGTACTGTGTATATTCATTTGAGCCCGAGTGACTGGGTTTACCAGAAATTATCTGTTGCTTGTAGGAAGACTAAACAGCATGGGATTTAACTCTGTTTCTGAAAAGAAATTCAAAATAGAGTTCCAATACATGAAAGGCTCTCTGCTATAGAGCAAGAACCAGGCTCCTGCTTTCCAGAGATTCCAATACAGCTGGAAACGTGAGAATGCTCAAAATAAAGGAACTGCTGTTTCCACAGATACATCCGCCCGTTCTGGTAAACCCAGTCACTCTTGTGCTCACATGAAGATACACAGTGCAGTAAGCTCACATGTTTCTAATCATCAATTGCGGAGCATTGGATGTAAGAGGAGCTGCGGTTTGTATCAGTTTCATAAGCAGAGTTAAACTAGATATGGTCCTTATGTGTAGGAAACACAGTTCTTTTGTTCTGAGCCTGCACACCTTTCCTGCTTTATTGGAAACTCTGGAAAGCAGGAGCGTGCTTCTTGCTCCAAAAGCAGAGTGTCTTTCTTGTAAGGGAAATCTGGGTTCAATTTCCTTCAAAAATGGAGTTTATTCCCATGCTATCTGTCTTCCTACAAGCAACAGTTCATTTCTGGTAAACCCAGTCACTCTTGGGCTCACATGGAGATACTCAGTTCACAGAGCTCACGCATTTCTTCCTAGCAATTGCAGCCCATTGCATGTAAGAGGAGTGGCTGTTCATATCAGCTTCATAAGCAGAGTTAATCTAAGTATGGCCCATGTGTGTAAGAATTACAATTCTTTTGTTCTGATGATGCTCACGGTTCCTGCTGTTTTGAAATTCTGGAAACGAGGAGTGTGCTTCTTGCTCCAAAAGCATTGTTTCTTTCTTGTAAGGGAAATCTGGGTTCAATTTCCCTTTGAAAATGGAGTTTATTCCCATACTGTCTGTCTTCCTACCATCAACAATTCATATCTGATAAACCCAGTTACTCTTGGCCTCCCATTGAGATACACAGTGCAAAGAGCCCTAGTGTCTGTTCTGTGCAAGAGCAGGTCATTAGAGGAGCTGCTGTTCATATCAGATTCCTAAGCAGAGTTCATCAAAATATGGCATGTGTGTGTAGGAAGCACAGTTCTTTTTTTGAGAGAGTTCACTGTTTCTGCTCTATTGGAAACACTGAAATCAGGAGCATGCTTCTTGCTCCAAAGCAGAGTGTGTTTCATGTATGGGAACTCTAGTTTGAATTTCCCTTCAGAAACAGAGTGAAATCCCATGCTGTCAACATTCCTGCAAGCAAGAGTTCATTTCTGGTAAACCCAGTAACTCTTGGGCTCTCATGGAGATACAGTGCACTAAGCTCACATGTTTCTAACCAGCAATTGCAGAGCATTGGATGTAAGAGGAGCTGTGGTTTGTATCAGTTTTGTAAGCAGAGTTGAACTAGATATGGTCTGTATGTGTATGTAGGAAACACAGTTCTTTTGTTCTGAGCACACTCATGTTTCCTGCTGTATTGGAAACTCTGGAAAGCAGGAGCATGCTTCTTGCTCCAAAAGCAGAGTGTCTTTCTGGTAAGGGAAATATGGGTTCAATTTCCCTTTGAAAATGGAGTTTATTCCCATGTTGTCTGTCTTCCTACAAGCAACAGTTCATTTCTGGTAAACCCAGTCACTCTTGGGCTCACATGGAGATACTCAGTGCACAGAGCTCATGTGATTCTTCCCAATAATTGCAGCACATTGGATGTAAGAGTAGCTGCTGTTCATATCATTTCTGTAGGCAGAGTTGTACTTGATAAGGTCCTCATGTGTAGGAAGCACAGTTCTTTTGTTCTTAGCATGCTCACGGTTCCTGTTGTATTGGAAACTCTGGAAAGCAGGAGCATCCTTCCTGCTTCAAATGCAGAGTGTCTTTATGGTCAAAGAAGCCTGGGCTCAATTTAACATCAAAAATGGAGTTTATTTCAATGCTGTGTGTCTACCTACAAGCAACAGTTCATTTCTGGTAAACCCAGTTACTCTTGGGCGCCAATTGAGATACATTGTGTTAAGAGCCCTCGTGTCTGTTTGAGCAAGAGCAGCCGATTTGATGTAAGTGGAGCTGCTGTTCATATCAGTTTCCTAAGCTGAATTAATCTAGATATGGCCCCTGTGTGAAGGAAGCACAGTTCTTTTGTTCTGAAAAGCTCACTGTTTCTGCTCAATTGGAAACACTGATATCAGGAGCATGCTTCTTGCTCTAAAGCAGAGTGTTTTTCATGTATGGGAACTCCATTTTGAATTTCGCTTCAGAAACAGAGTTAAATCCCGTGCTGTCAGTCTTCCTACAAGCAACAGTTCATTTCTGGTAAACCCAGTCACTCTTGGGCTCACATTGAGATACAGAGTGCAAAGACCCCTCTTGTCTGTTCTGAGCAAGACAGCCTATTAAATGTAAGAAGAGCTGCTGTTCCTATCAGATTCCTAAGCAGAGTTAATCATATATGGCACCTTTGTGTAGGAAGCACAGTTCTTTTTTCTGAGCAAGTTCACTGTTTCTGCTCTTTTTAAAACAGTGAAAGCAGGAGCAAGCTTCTTGCTCATATATGGGAACTGTGGTTTGAATTTCCCTTGAAAAACGGAGTTAAATCCTGTGCTATCATTCTTTTGAAAAGCAACAGTTCATTTCTGGTAAACCCAATCACTTTGGGGCTCACATGTAGATACACAGTGCACAGAGCTCATGCGATTCTTCCCAGCAATTGCAGCACATTGGATATAAGGGGAGCTGCTATTTGTAACAGTTTCATAAGCAGAGTTGAACTTCATATCGTCCTTATGTGTAGGAAACACAGTTCTTTTGTTCTGAGCATGCCGATGGTTCCTGCTGTTTTAAAAACTCTGGAAAGCAGGAGCATGCTTCTTGCTCCAAAAGCAGAGTGTCTTTCTTGCTAGGGAAATCTGGGTACAATTTCCCTTCAAAAACAGAGTTGATTCCCATGCTGTCTGTCTTCCTACAAGCAACTGTTCATTTATGGTAAATCCAGTCACTCTTGGACTCCATGGAGATACACAGTACAAAGAGCCCGTGTGTCTGTTCTGAGCAAGAGCATTCCATTAGATGTAAGAGGAGTTGCTGTTCATATCTGTTTCCTAAGCAGAGTTAAACAAGATATGGCACATGTGTGTACAAAGCACAGTTCTTTTGTTATGAGCAAGTTCACAGTTTTGGGTCTACTGGAAACACTGAAATCAGGAGCATGCTTCTTACTCCAAAGCACAGTGTGTTTCATGGACGGGAACTCTGGTTCGAATGTCCCTTCAAAAATGGAGGTAAATCCAGTGTTTATAGTCTTCTGAAAAGCAACAGTTCATTTTTGGTAAATCCAGTCACCCTTGTGCTCCCATTGACATACACAGTGTAAAGAGCCCTCGTGTCTGTTCTGAGCAAGAGCAGTCCATGAGATGTAAGAGGAGTTGCTGTTCATATCAGTTTCCTAAGCAGAGTTAATCTTGATATGGCCCTTGTGTGTACAAAGCACAGTTCCTTTGTTCTGAGCAAGTTCACAGTTTCGGGTCTATTGGAATCACTGAAAGCAGGAGCATGCTTCTTTTCCAAAGTACATTGTGTTTCATGTATGTGAACTCTGGTTTGAATTTCCCTTCAAAAATGGAGGTAAATCTAGTGCTATCAATCTTCTGAAAAGCAACAGTTCATTTCTGGTAAACCCAGTCACTCTTGGTGTCACATGGAAATACAGAGTGCACAGAATTCACACGTTTTGGACCAGCAATTGCTGCACATTGGATGTAAGAGGCGCTGCTGTTCTTATCACTTTAGAAAGCAGAGTTGAACTGTATGTAGTCCGTAAGTGTAGGAAACACAGTTCTTTTGTTCTGAGCAAGCTCACATTTCTGGCTGTATTGGAAACTCTGAAAAGCAGGAGCATGCTTCTTGTTCTAAATCAGAGTATGTTTCATGTATGTGAACTCTGGTTTGAATTTCCCTTCAAAAATGGAGTTTATTCCCATGATGTGTGTCTTAAAACAAGCAACAGTTCATTTCCCTTAAACCCAGTTCCTCTTGGGCTCACATGGAGATATACAGTGCACTAAGCTCACACGTTTCTAACCAGCAATTGCAGAGCATTGGTTGTAAGGGGGGTCTGCTGTTCATATCAGTTTCCTAAGCAGAGTTAATCTAGATATGGCCCGTGTGTGTAGGAAGCACAGTTCTTTTGTTCTGAGCAAGCTCACTGTTTCTGCTCAATTGGAAACACTGAAATCAGGAGCATGCTTCTTGCTCCAAAGCAGAGTGTGTTTCATGTATGGGAACTCTGGTTTGAATTTCCCTTCAGAAACAGAGTTAAATCCCATGCTGTCAGTCTTCCTACAAGCAACAGTTCATTTCTGGTAAACCCAGTCACTCTTGGGCTCACATGGAGATACAGTGCACAGAGCTCATGCGTTTCTTCCCAGCAATTGCAGCACATTGGATGTAAGAGGAGTTGCTGTTCATATCAGTTTCATAAGCAGAGTTGATCTAGATATGGCTCATGTGTGTAGGAAGCACAGTTCTTTTGTTCTGAGCATGCTCACGTTTCCTGCTGTATTGGAAACTCTGGAAAGCAGGAGCATGCTTCTTGCTCCAAAGCAGAGTGTGTTTCATGTATGGGAACTCTGGTTTGAATTTCCCTTCAGAAACAGAGTTAAATCCCGTGATGTCAGTCTTCCTACAAGCAACACTTCATTTTGGGTAAACCCAGACACTATTTGGCTCCCAAAGAAATACAGAGTGCAAGATGCCAGCAAGTGCAGGTCATCGGATGAAAGAGGAGGTGCTGTTCTCATCAGTTTTCTTATGAGTATTGAACTACATATGTCCTGTGGTTGTAGGAAGCACAGTTCTTTTGTCTGAGCTAGCTCAGTGTTCTTGCTGTATTGTAGACACTACAAAGCAGCAGTGTGATTCTTGCTAGAAAGCAGAGTGTGTTTCTTGGAAGGGAACTCTGGGTTTTATTCCCTTCTTAATTTGAGTTTAATCCCATGATGTCTCGCCTCCTCCAAGCAACAGTTCTTTTGGGGTAAACTAAGTCACTTGTGGGCTACTATTGAGATACACAGTGCAAGAAGTCCTCACGTCTGTTCCTAACAAGTGCAGCACATTTGACATCGGAGGACCTGCTGATCGAATCAGTTTCCTAAACAGAGTTCAACTACATATTATTCGTGTGTGAAGAAAGCACATTTCTTTTGTTCTGAGCCAGATCACTATTGAACTAGATATCACCTGTGGGTGTAGGAAGCACTATTCTTTTGTACTGATGGATTCAAAGGCATGCACCACCACCACCTGTCCATAATATTCTCTTAATTGAAGTTGTAACATATTATAGGTGTCCTAAAAGAACATATAATTATCTGTACAAAGGCATTATTATCAAAATTCAACACAAGCACTCATTTCAGTTATAATCCTTATTTCTGCAACTAGGCACACTGCCTTAGATGGTGTTTAGAACTATTTTCCTCTACCAGCCATTCTGTATTTCTTCCACCCTCTACAAGCACTACCACACATCTGGTTCTTTTCCTGGAGGAGTGACCTATATCTTCATTCCTGATGGGTCCATGCCCTTTGTCATCCTCCCTGGATTAGACTGCTGTAGTTTCCTAATTACTTTAATCACAGGGCACAGTAGCACCAAAAGATGCCCTCCTATACTCCAGACATAATCCTTCTTTCCTTCATTGTGGAGAGACAGTCCAATTTCTCTATGGTTATCTATAAATATCACCCATCCTGATGATGTTTTCCTTTCTTAGTCTGGTGTTTTATGGACATTTGAAGCCAAAAATGACCAAGGCAAAGTCTGAGTTTCCAGCTCAATGGAAAGTTTGTTGTGCCTCCTGGTAGGAACACAGGGCTTCTGAAAAAAACAAAACAAAACAAAACAAAACAAACAAACAAACAAAAAACCTTCTAGGCCAGCAAAATTTAGTGTTGCAGAAACAAGCAGCAAAACTGTCCTAGTCAGACCTCAGGACAATAGTGAGTGGAACTATTCCCTTTACCAACCCTTGATTCCTGGACACATGGATCCTGGCTATAGGAGAAAATGTACCATACATTGGATACTGATTCAGAGCATACACTACATTGCCCCAGCCCTCAAGATGCTGCCACCTAATTAATGCTGTAACAGTGTCTTCAACAGAACAAATTCCACTCCATCTTTCTTTCTGGCCAGCTTCTTCAAGAGGTTGGGAAATAAGGAAAAAATAGTGGATTCTATGAGTATGGTACTAGTGTAGTGCTTCTCTGGTAGTTCAGTGAGTTCCTTGGTCTGAAGCAGGACTCTGGAATAACATATCAGAGGGTGAGACATTCTGTAAATCCATTGATGGTGGTTTTGTGAAGCATTACATGTATGAAAGGCAAATCCATAATCAGAATAAATTTCTACTCCAGTAAGGACCAAGAATTGTCCTTTCTACAGAGGAAGTGGTCCAATGTAACAGGAATCTTAAAAGGTCTTATTAATGAAATCAAACCTGAGGCCAGTTATTGGGGTGAATGCTGGAAGATCAGAGAAGCAGAAAAAGCCACAGCTATCTCACCTTGCTAGTTCCTCAGGTGATCCTGTTTCTTCAGGCTGGATGCTTCTGTGTCCTCATCCCAATGGCTCTCAGCAGAACTGTGCTGCTCCAAAGCCTGAATGCTAAACCAGCCAAATGCTTAACTAACTAAATGCTTAACTAACTCTGGTGCCTGGTTTTCACGTCTTATATATCTTTCTACTTTCTGCATCACTCCCTGGGACTAAAGGCTGAGTTTCTGGGATTAAAGGCATGGGTCACCATGCCTAGCTGTTTCTAAAGTGGCCTTGAACTCAGAGATCCATAGGTATTTCTGTCTCTGGAATGCTAGGATTAAAGGCGTGTGATACCACTGCCTATCCTTATGTTTAATCTTGTGGCTGTCCTGCTCTCTGACCCCAGATAAGTTTATTTCGGGGAACACACAATATTTCAGGGAACACAATACCCATCACAGTCCAATGTACTCAACCTGCCACAAGGTTTCTGGCTGGTCACCCCAGAAAATGGTGTCATATCTAGGTATCAGTGATGATCTCTGATGGGCTGTTGGGTGATCTGGCACTCAGTAGCAGAGGTACCAAGAATACCCTTGGTGAGTGGAAGTTCATTTTGTTGAGCCCATGCACACATCCCATTTGTGCCATCATGGCCTCTTTGTTCATGGGCCCATTGGGCATTGACAGGAATGGCTGAGGAGAGATGCTGACTATCCACAGACAGTCATCCTACCTGCTTGATTATTAAACTCCTTCTCAGCTGAAGTTACCTTTTGGTGAACATTTTACATGGGACACATGTATCTTCACATTCTTTGCCATGTATAGAGATCTATGCCCATACTTCTTCCTCACATGTCTTTCTCTTTTCAACCTTGTTCTTTCCAAGTCTTCACCCAAGCAGTCCATTGACTATGGACCAACAATCAATGACTATTTGCACATTAGACCATGTCTCCTCCCAAACAAACTGTATGACCCTGTGTACTGCCCACAGTGAAGATTTCCCCATCACCAGTATCTTTCAGGCTTGTCCCAGAATGGAGTGGAAATTCTGCAGCTGTCCACTTCTGGGTGGTGCCTGCATGATGTACAGAACCATCAGTAAACCAAGCCTTAGTCTTCTCTTCCTCAGTCAAGCTATCATAGGGAACACACCCCAGGAGTCTGGAGGTACATGCTTGGCAGCTGAAAGCATAGTAACAAGTGTAGAAACCAAACACATTTGGTCAACTTATTGATGTAGGTTGCTTGTGCCTCCAAAACCTGCTTGGGCTCTAGTGCTTATATACCACTTCCATTTGATAACTGATAGGTGGTTAGGGATTTAGTTCAGTGATAGAGCACTTGCCTAGCAAGTGCAAAGCCCTGGGTTCAGTCCTCAGCTCTGAAAAAGAAAAACAAACAAGCAAACAACAAAAAAGATAACTGTTGGAGGAGGGCTATGTTCTGGTGATGCTGTATTGCTCTTTATGCTTGGTGGGGCCCCCACAGGAAGGTTCTTCTTCATCATGATCCCCCTGCATACCCTGCAATCTACATGCCCTGCACCCACACCTATCTGCCCAAGACCCCAGCCACTTTCTGAGACTTAGAGACCAGCCCACAACTCCTATCCAGCCTGGAGCTCCCATCTGGACCAGAGACTCCCCAGCAGATCCTAAACTCTACATGCCCTGCCCCCACACCCATCTTCCTGAGACCCCCACACTTCCTGAGAATTAGGGACCATCCCACAGACCCCATGCAGCCCAGAGCCCCCAGCCAGACCAGAGGAGAGTGTCTGGGGTCATACCTAGGTAGGAATGCCCCCTAGGTCTCATCCCTGGTCACCAGCAGTTCCCGGGGAAGACCACCCTACTTGGCCCCAGTTGCCAGCCATTGGGTGGGCCTCCCATGGGAAGTTTGCCCTTCTCCAAGACTCCCAGTAGAACCTGAATTTTACACCCCCTGCCCCCACCCCCATCTGCTGAGACCCCCGCCATTTCCAGAGACTTAGTGACCAGCTCCCAACTCCCATCTAGCCCAGAGATCCTATCTGAAACAGAGAGCTCCCACCTAGCCAAGAGGGCTCACATCAGGCACAGGGAGCTCCAAAGTAGCCCAGAGAGCTCCAACCCTGTCCAGAAAAAGAGAGAGCTCTCATTGTACAAAGAGCCATTATTGGACAAAGAGTAAATTCAGGAGACAGGGAATCTGCCAGCCCTGACTAGACCAAGAGTGGCTTTCTGAGAAGCAGAATCTGCCACCTCTCATTGGACCAAGTGAGGCTTCCTGAAACACTCAATCTGTCAGCTATGACTGGACCAAGATTGCTGATAAGACCAAGAATGAAACCATGAAGAGATGGGCAGACATCAAGGCAGAAGTACATACAACAAAATAATGAGCAAAACAGCATCACCAGAACCTAGCCCTCCTCCAACAGCAAGCCCTGAACATCACAAAATGGAATAAGCAGAAGAAAGCAACCTTAAGAATAATGTCATGAACATGCTAGAGGGTTTTAAAGAAGAAATCAAAAATGAAATTGAGGAAAAGACAAACAACAAAAAGTGAAGGAAATCAATAAAGAACATAAAATGTCAAACAAATAAGGGAAGAATACTTTAAAATAAAACTAGAGGAAAAGACAAATAAAGTAGAAGAAAGCAATAAATTCCTGAAAGAATACCATGAAGAAGCAATGAAACAGATGAGGGAAACAGCCCAAGGACTGAAAAGGGAACTAGAAAAAATGAAGAAGACACAAACACAGGGGATGCTGGAAATACAAAATCTGAGTAAATGAACAGGAAATACACATGCAGGATTAAACACAGGAATACAAGAGATATAAAAGAGGATCTCTGGTGTAGAGGATACAATAGACGAAATGGATTCTTCAGTCAAAGAAAATACTGATGCCAAAAATATTATATCAAAAAATGTCCAAAAAAATTGGGACACCATGAAAAGACCAAACCTACAAATAATAGGGATAGAGGAAGGAGAACAATACCAACTCAAAGACACAGAAAGTGTATTCAACAAGATGATAGAAGAAAACTTTCCCAACTTAAAGAAGGATATGCCTATGTAGATACAAAAAGCCTATAGAACACCAAACAGACTAGACCCCCCAAAATCCCTCTCACCACATAATAATTAAACAACTAAACATACAGAATAAAAAAAAGAATATTGAGAGCAGCAAAGGTAAAAGGCCAAGTGACTTATAAAGGCAAATCCTTCAGAATAACACCCGATTTCTCAATGGAGACTTTGAAAGCCAGAAGGACCTGGATAGATGTAATGCAGACACTAAGAGACCATGGATGCCAGTCTAGACTAATATACCCAGCAAAACTTTCAATCATCATAGATGGAGTGAACAAGACATTCTAAGACAAAGCCAGATTTAAACAATACTTATCCAGAAATCCAGCCCTACAGACAGCACTAGAAGGAAAATTCCAAACTAAGGAAGTCAGATACACCCTCCAAAACACAGGCAATAGGTAACAGCACTGCAGTAAACCCCCAAACAGAGAAGTACACACATACTACCACCAAAAAATGAAAATAATAACAGGAATGAACAATCACTGGTCATTAATATCCCTTAATACTAATGCATTTAATTCAACTATAAACCCCAATCTGCTGAACAGGATTATCTGGACTGCTCAACAAAATGATCTAGATATCTCCAAGGGTCATTAACTGCAGACAGAATATACCAAGCAGGAATAATACAGGAACTATGAACCCAAAGCCAAATCTGGCAAGGTAGACAGACACTGAGCCCTGCAAGATCTCACGTGAAGGAGAAAACATGGCCAGTACACATACTAACTTAGAAGGTTTAGATGGATCTAATGAGACCCTCTCCCTTGACCAAATACTACCAGGAACTAGTGTCTGATTAAGGTGAGAATTGATTTTTCCCAAGGATGATTCTCCTAGTTGACTCCCCCAAAAAACAGTGGTCTGCCATGAAATCATATACAGAGAAGAATTGCCAAATGGACTCAGTAGCTCATATTTATTTATGTGCCTAGGCATATAAATATATATGCAATAGCAATAGTAAAAGGTAAACAACTAGTTTAAGACAGAGTGAGGGCATGCAGCAAACTTTCTTTTGAGCAACCAACCAGCACCCCAAATCATGATACAGAGACTGCTTATTAGTTATGAATGCTTCCTTTCACACGGTTTATGGAACAAAATGTCGATTCTGCCCTTTCTACACACCCAACACTATGCATACATAAGAAATCTCTGCATATTAGAAATTTCTTTTGTCCCCCTTAAACTAAACTTCACCCATATCACACCATTGTGGCTGGTGGTAGCAGAAAGTTAGTAGCATTCAAATCACATATTGCTGAAAGATGATCCACATCACCATCTTTACTACCAGTTTCTAAATTATTTGTAACATTTATAAGACAAATATGAAAGTGGAGTGCAATGTTCAGAACTTCTAGAAACTAGAAGTTTTCCAAACTGTCGTCCTACTACACAACACAGGTGCATCTGTGTGTGCAACTTGACAGTGATATTTCAAGCATCATATCCTCCTGCAGAGTATTCCCATACTCAGGGAGGCTCAGAGGACAAGGACTACTGCTTAAGTCACCATATGGATGAACAGAACACAGTCTGGCTCATGGTCCATCCAAGTCCCTGCAGAAATGACAGCTCAGCAGACCTGCTCTAAACATGCTACACTCACCATGGCATGGCTTATGGTCTGTCTTACAACTCCCTACAGCAAAAGCAGAGGAGAATCCAGGAAAGAACCTGGAAGCTCCCTCCTGCTGGTGCTCTTGATTGCTAACCCACCCCAGAGTCCCTCATCAACTAGGACAACTCAGCTGGGCTTCATTCAGGACATTAACAGTTTCCCTACTGTGTGAGAAGAGATCAAAAAACTCAGAGAGAAAAAAAATCCTCCCAGGTAGGTCCTTCCACACTATGGTTGGACAGGACACTAACCAGGGAATTTGGTAGTTTAATAATATCCTCTAATCTCCCAGAGCATTTCCTGTTCCTCTTCCAAGGCACAGGGTCTTATGTGTGCACATTCCATTACACAGTTAATGTCCAGTGCAGACAACCTTTTGCTTCATAGCTGGGATGTCCTGCAACCAAACACAGGTCATTCAAACAGTAACTTGTTAAACAAAAGGAGGCAATGGAGCAGAACACAATGAAGGGTCTACAGGAGGGGTTGGAGGCAGGGAAGACAGATAATGATGTAAATTTTTTTTCATATTCTTTTTTTTGTTTTAAATTTTATACATCAGCCATGGGTTCCCCTGTCCTCCCCCATCTCATTCTCACCCCACCTTCCCCCCAGCCGCTCCCCTCCACTCCCATGTCCCCCAGGATCAAGGCACTCCTGGGGATTCATTTAAACCTGGTGGATTCAGTACAGGCAGGTCCTGTCACCTCCTTCCAGGCTGAGCAAAGTGTCCCTGTGTAAGCCCAAGGTTCCAAACAGCCAGCTCATGCACTAAGGACAGATCCTGGTCCCACAGACTGGGTGCCTCCCAAGCAGATCAAGCTATTCAGTTGTCTCACTAAATGGCTTTTAGTTCATCTGTAAGTCTTAGATAACACAATCTAAAGTGTTGACTGAAATACTAGAAACAAGAAAAGTGAAATTGAGTTAACTCTGGCATGTCATTTAGTTCTTTGATTGCATTTTACAGGGTACTCACAATATTTACTACAGCCACAGTAGGGCTGCCCAGGTACAAACTCAAAGACATACACCCAGTCCTCTGAACTATTTCCTACAATAATAAAGTTTGGGTTTCTTGACTCAGCTTTGCCTAGAGAACATGAAGGAATGAGATAGTCAATCTGGGGGATGGATGAAGTGGAAAAGCAATAAAAGATATATCTTAATAGAGGGAGACATTCTGTAAGGGGTGTCACCTGTCAGAGTGGCTAAGATCAAAAACACAGAAGACAGCTTATGCTGGAGCAAGGGGAACTCTTCTCCACTGCTGGTGGGAATGCAAGCTTGTACAGCCACTTTGGAAATCAATATGGTGCTTCCTTAGAAAATTGGGAATACATCTCCCACAAGACCCAGCTATAGCACTCTTGGGCATATACCCAAGAAATGCTCAATCATACCACAAGGGCATTTGCTGAGATATGTTTGTATCAGCTTTGTTTGTAATAGCCAGAACCTGGAAACAACCTAGATGCCCTTCAACTGAAGAATGGATAAAGAAAATATGGTACATATACACAATGGAGTACTACTCAGCAGAGAAAAACAATGACATCATGAGATTTGCAGGCAAATGGATGGATCTAGAAAAAATCATCCTGAGTGAGGTAACCCAGACTCAGAAAGACAAACATGATATGTACTCACTCGTAGTAGGATACTAGATGTTAAACAAAGATGACTAGACTGCTACACAACTCCAGGGAGGCTACCTAGAAAACGGGACCCTAGGAAAGACCCAAGGTTCACCCAATGACAGAGAAATGGATGAGATCTACATGAACAACTTGGATGACAGTGGGAGTAATGAAGGGCAAGATTTGAGGGAAAGAAAGCTTAGGGGAGCAGGAGATCCCAGCTGGATCAAGAACAGAAAGGGAGAATGAGGAATAACAGACCATGATAAATGAAGACCACATGAGAACAGGAATAGGCAGAATGCTGGAGAGGTCCCCCAAAATCCACAATGATACATCCTCTGTAGACTGCTGGCAATGGTCAAGAGAAAGCCTAGTCCGGTGATCAGATGGCTAAACACCCTAACTGTCATGCTGGAACTCTCGTCCAATAACTGATGGAAATAATGTAAGTATTATCCCATACAATTCTGTTCAATAGTTGAAACAGGCTTTATGACTATGTGCTCCAGGGACTAGGGATTTGGAACAGAGCACACCAAGTATTACTCACACCATGTATCTTGAGGTATATATCTTAAACATGGAAAGCACAGGCATGTTAGGCAGGGAAACACCATTTTTATCCAGTTCCACTATTTAGGTTCAACTGTGGTAACTACTCTAATTTGGTTTCAAAAATATTCAGTTATTTATCCAGATTCTTAACTGCCTGGTCTGTGGACCCAAGAAATGGCTGGTCAGAACATTTATTGATCTAACAACATTGCTTACCTCACTACTGAATGCTAAAGTCAACTACTATCACAGCACGAAAGTTTCCAACCAGTTTCTGGCTCATCCCTCTCTCTGCTGTGACTACACTTGCTTGACAGCTGGTTAGTGAACTCAGTTCTTACACAAGTCTCACTTCATTTGTTAATTCACAATAAAATCTAGAGAAGTTGGAGGATACTCATTCACTGCTATATTATTCCTTCCCACAGACCAGTCAAGGCCCAGCCTCGAAGGAGTTGCAGGACTATCTCTCCAGCACTGGGAGACAGAGACAGAATTAGGTGTTCAACGCAATTCTCAATTATATAATGTGAGGCAAACCTGAGCTACAGGAGATATTGACCTGAACCCATGGTTCACAACCTTCCTAATGCTGAGATTCTTTAATACATTTTCTTATGATGTGGTGAACCCCAAATATAAAGTTATATTCACTGTTACTTCATAACTCTATTTTTTTCCTGTTATGAATTATAGTATAAATATCTGCACTTCCTGACAATGTTTGGCCAGTTCTGTGATAGGGTCATTTGATCCCCCAAAGGGCACTATGACCTTCAAGGTTGAGAAGCACTGCTATAAAAAGATATAAATAAATACATAAACAAACAGCAGTTGAAAAATGGATTTTTTTGTTTTAAGATTTACTTATTTATTTTATATATGGTATTCTATCTGCATGTATGACTGCATACCAGAAGAGGACACCAGATCTCATTAGGTGGTTGTGAGCCACAATGGGGCTTCTGGGAATTGAACCCAGGACCTCTGGAACAACGATGAGTTCTCCTAACCTCTGAGCAATCTCTCCAGCCAGAAATAAAATTCTTAAACTGGGAAACATAGAAAAATACATTAGTAATGCATTAAAAGAAAATGAACACCTTAACAGTTGTGCTGGAACTCTCATCCAATAACTGATGGAAGTGGATGCAGAGATGCTCCCCAGGTTTAGGTCCAGGTATCCAATTGTCGAGAAAGAGGAGGGACTGTATAAGCGTGAATTGTTGAGCCCAAGATTGGTAAAAGCACAGGGACAAATAGCCAAATGAATGGAAGCACATGAATTATGAACCAACAGCTGTGGAGCCCCCAGCTGGATCAGGCCCTCTGGATAAGTGAGTCAATTGAATAGCTTGAACTGTTTGGGAGGCATCCAGGCTGTGGGACCAGAACCTGTCCTTAGTGCATGAGCTGGCTGTTTGGAAACTTGGGCTTACACAGGGACACTTTGCTTAGCCTGGAAGGAGGGGACTGGACCTGCCTGTACTGAATCCACCAGGTTTAAATGAATCCCCAGGGGAGTCTTGGCCCTGGAGGAGATAGGAATGGAGGGAAGGATTAAAAATGATATCAATACTTGAAGTTTTAAAATGATAAAAACAATTAAAAGCATATGTAGATATACTGACTTTGAAATGGAGTAGGCACCTCCATGGTAGAGTGAATACCATTAATAAGAGACTGTGTGATTTTGTCCCACGTAAAATGTTAGCCATGGAGTGCTATACGCTAACACATGGATTTACAGAAAACGGCCTGTATCTCAAACCTCTCAGCTGATTTTACTGTTTCAACCAAGATTGACCATATCTGCATAGGAGCGTTTGCTAGGTGGAAACTGAATACATAGTAGTTCAAGCTATCCTCCATAAACTGTATATCAGCCAATAGTATCTGTCTTCATCCACATGGAAGGAATTAATACAGGCAGGGAAATTATAGAGGAAGTCACCCACTCTAACCCATTATTCCTTCTTTGTAATGGAGACCCTGCAGCTCACTGCACTCAACTGCAGTCTATGATCAAGCTGTTGCCTTGTCTAATGCCCCCTACTGTGTACACAGTGGCCCATCTCCCTGTCTGCAGGTCCCATGCCAGTCTGCAGGCCAATTACACTCTTTGTCCTGTGGTGGTATTGTGTTCCCTGAAATATTGTGTGTTCCCCAAAATAAACTTATCTGGGGTCAGTGAACATGACAGCCACAATATTAAACATGAAGATAGGCAGTGGTAATACATGCCTTTAATCCAAGCATTTCAGAGACAGAAATACCTCTGGATCTCTGAGTTCAAGGCCACATTAGAAACAGCCATGAATGGCGACACACACTTTTAATACCAAAAATTCAGTCTTTAATCCCAGGGTGGAAAGATTATATATGGCATGAAGACCAGAAACTAGCAGCATTTGGCTGGTTAAGCTTTTGAGCTTTAGAACAGCACAGTGCAGCTGAGATTCATGTGGATGAGGTTCTGGAGACATCCAGTGTGAGGAAACAGGTTCACCTGAGGCAGTGGCAAGGTGAGGTAGCTGTGACTTCTTTTTCTCTGACCTTCCAGCATTTAACCAAATAACTAGCTTCAGATTTGATTTTATCAATAAGACTCTTTAAGATTCATGCTACGTTCTCCTCTTCTCGTCTGAAGGAATAAGCCATTTTCCACACAGATTTCCTTTCTGTGTTGTGCAATGGACAATTCACTATGGGGTTCAAACTGGTAATTTAAGAACTCTGTTATGGTCAAACTTGTAAACCAAAATTTAGCATGATAGGCCAGGAGATAATAAAGACTATGCTCTGTGGGGCTACAAAGAGTGTTCAAGTCCACCTCAATGCATGTAGGAAACCTTGACTTAAAACTGCTTTTCAAAAAGACCAGAAATGCCCCTGTTCTAGAATTAATATAACTCCAGAGCATACCAGGACTTAATGTTGGGTGTGACTTTGTAATGGTCTCTTGAGCAGCATGTGAGAGGCCAGTTTTTTAATGGAAGGATGGGCCTTTCTATTGGTTGTACACCAGGGTTGTTATGGAATGCAGCTGGTTAATGTTAGGGAGCAAACACTTACATCATATCATACTAATCTCTAACAGGCATGGTTAGCATACCACTTTTCTTTGAGGTATTTATGATGCAGTCCTATCTTAAATTGTGTAAATTAATGTCTCCTAAGAACAGTAAAGACCACAAACCATCATTTCTATTACCATTAATTCTACTCTTCTACATCAGTTTAGCATTGGAGTGCAACTTTACACAGCAAATACTGTTTACAAGCTCCCAAAGTTAATTCCAGTTAGATTCTAAATGTTTTCCTTTTCTTTTCTTTTGGAGCTGAGGATCAAACCCAGGACCCTCTACCGCTGAGCTAAATCCCCAACCTCTAGATACTAAATCCTGATGTTAAATATTCAAAGTGTAGAACGTCTGGAAGATAAGGCAGAAACCAGGCCTCTTTGATTTTGGAAATTTGTGATCTGTAGAAACAGCATGTGAATGGTGCCAGCATTTCACAGTGATGTCAACAAGGATATTATAAAGCATTGTCCTGCTCCCAATAATCTGCAGAGATGCAGCTAGCAGAGTGAATGTATTCAGAGGCAGCCAACCAGCCCCAAGAATTGTAAAGACTATGCAGAACCATGCAGGACAACATATATCTGCATTAGAGCATGCAGGATGAGCAGGACCATGCTGGACGATGTAGGACAAGGCAAGAATAAGCTGAACTCTGCATCTGACCACTTGCTCCCACTCAGCAAGAGGAGGACTCAACACACTGACTCCCATGACTCAATTGAGCACCCCTTTGAGTCTGGGGATGGCAGCCCCTCACTCACCATATTGTGGTTACCCAGCTTGGCCATGCTCTCTGTTCAGCTCCCTACAGCAACACTCAAGCAGCACAGCAAACAAAACTACTGGCAACAGATTCTCTTCAAAGCCAATCCTGAAGCTGGTACCCAGAGGGACCCTGCACAACTTCTGATTGACAGGTATCCTGGAGAACCTGATTGGCTACTGAGGCCTGACTGACTAGAGCATCCCCCAATATGGTTACACTATGATTAAAGGCACAGCACAAAGATTCCTGATCCTGCCTTCCACCCTAGACCCAGACCTTTTCTGAACCAGCAGAGATTTGCATTTCAATAGCACTAGCCCCTGGCTCTAGTAGCAGACAATGTGATCTTCCTGCTCTCCATAGGCACTTCCTCTTCATTCTCCTGGACACAATGTGGCTAGCTAGCTTATACAGCCCACTATACTGTGTGGGGTGGAGTAAATCCCTGTCATGCAGGGGGAAGGGTACCCAGAACATTTACAACTAAAGAGAGATTTAAGAAAACAAGAGGAGATGTTCCTTACTTGGCTTCAACTGAGGTCAGGTGAATTGAATGGACCTTTTACCTGCTTGTCACAGGGACTTCAGACAACCAGGAAAGAAAAGCAGGAACTAGATCCCAAACAAGATAATAGGCCTTTCTCCCATCAGAAAGCTGGATTGTGGCTCTATTGCTTAAGGAATTTTCAGGAATGAAAGTCAGTGCAAATTGTTGGCAAATGAAATAATAATAATGGAAAATTTAATACTTACAGAATAATAAAGCTATGAAGAATATCTTTATAAACACCGTTGTTAGTCAACACATCTTTCTCAGTGGGGAGGTGAAGTAAAATCCACAACTGTATTATTAAAGGTACTCTATTTGAATAGAAGTGGTAGAATGTATCTCTCCATATATATAGTGTTAGTTTTTAAGTGGCGCTAGGAACACATCCCGAACACGACAAGACCACAGAAGAGTTTTATTAAAGAGGATAGAGGTGACAGGCCTGCGTGAAACACACGTGGGTGAGGAGATAAGGGGGGCTCATGCAAGATGGCACCGGCTTTTTAAAGGTTGGGACGCGCATGTGTACATGATTTACTAGAATGTCTCACTGTGATAGAGCTAGTCCAACAATGGCTGTCTACCAATGAAATTTTGAAGAGATTAGTAGTTGCTCAGGCTGGATATCTTAGTTGTGTGCAGTATACAACAAAATACCATGGAAGTAGGCTTTAATTCTGGTACAGGAAGGAACTTCTGTTGTACCCATTTTGCAAAACAACCAGAGACCACTAGTTTCCTACACAAGCACATAAGGATCCTTTTACTAAGGTTTAACCTGGGACACTGCATGGCAGACAAAAGGAAATGTGGTGGCAGCTAAAAACCCAGGTGTAAAGAGTTTTTATAGGAAAAAAACCACAAGCCAGGAATTGGCAACTTGGGTTTGGGTAGGAGGGATATGGGGCAAAGTGATTTTTTTAACTTGTTGTTACAGACTTTGTGTGCAAGAGAAATGTCTGTTAACATAGAGAGACAAATAAACAGATCAAGAGTACAGAGTACACATGACTGAAATTATATGAACAATTACTAACTACAGAAAAGAAAAATAGGATGGGTAGACTGGGTGTAATTTTCATACATTTAACTCAAGCCACTCAGAAGGGAGAGGAAGGTATATTGCCCACTGAGTTGAATAGAAATCTAGTCTCTTAAATCAGGTCAAGAACAGCCAGAACTACACACTAAGAACCATGTCTTCCATGCAAAAATCCACAAAAAAAATAGAAGAAACTCAGAGGATTTTAGTGAAGTTTCTCCAAAGAGCTATGCATTTATTACAGTTCTGTTTTCTTCTTTAAGAACATGAAGTGCCCCAATTCAAACTGTAACATGAATAAGATTTTGCTAGAAGGCACTGCACATTATAACAGTTATAAATGGAGAGATGAAAACATTAGCAATATAAATGTTGATCAAATATAATCAACACAGGGCAGGAGAGATGTTATAGCAGCAATGTGCTCTTGCTTGTTTTGCATGGAGGTGTGCTCAATTGCCCTTGCTTACATGGGGGATCACAACTATTCCTTATTCCAACCTCAGGGTTTGTAAGACCATCATTTGGTCACTGTGAGGACCAGGTATCAATGTGATATATATCCATTCACACAGGTAAAATATTCATATTCACTTAAAAATTCAAACAAAAGACAACACAAAAAGGTCATGCACCTGCTATCCAATGTCTCAGAAGGCTCAGGCAATAAGAGTGTCATGAGTACATGCCATCCTGAGAAACAGAATGACCATCTCTGCCTAATTTTAAGTCAAAGATCTGGGTGAAAATCTGTAAAACAGTATATGTACAAAAACCTACATCTCAAGCCCATCAACCAATAGTATTAAAACAAAAAACTAGGAATAGTGGCCCACCTTTCATCCCAGGATGTAGGGGCCAGAATCAGAGGGATCTCTGAGTTTGACGCTCTCCTGGCATACAAAGCTCCTTTCAGGACAGCCAGGGCTACACAGATAAACCTTGCCATCAAAAATATACAAACAAAAAAAAATTTAAAAGTGCAAGCTACCAAATGACATAGCACTGAATAGCAATTGCTTCTATTGTATCATGTGATTTTGAAATAGAATCTATAATGATGGTGAAGGCATGATAGAACAAGAAGGAAGCAGGCTGATTACTTTCAACCACAACACAGTATACAGAACAAACAGGAAATGTGTTGAGACTATAGAGATGCATATCATACCCCCAGTGAGGAATGTCATCCAGAAAGTCTACTCCTACTCAAGGTTTCAAAAGCATTTTAAAGAAATCACCAAGAAGAAATGTGTTTCCAAATACAATACCTACTCTGGGAGGATTTTCAATCAATTACATTCTGACCCAAGTCATTAATGCTCATGGTCATTCATGAAGAAAATGTATTTAGTCATTTCAGTGATCCTGATAGTCTACAACAGCCCTTACATTGTTCAAATGTCCAAAGTGTCTTCTGATACTCAACATGATCTCTTGACAGTGACATCTTGTAAATTAGAAGAGTTACACCTTTTGAACATACAATGGCACACAGTCCCATTCTCATTCCAAAACAGTGAAATGGAGACACAGTGAGGGAAGGTTGAACCAAGAAATGACAGAAGCACAGCAAGACAAACAACAAATCCTTTATCTCTGTCTCAGATTCAAGGGGCTTCAGATCCAAAGAGCTTAGATGGCCATTTCTCTTCAACTTTCCATGCATCTGTGTCTCTGGTTACTTCTACAGCCTATACGCAGGTAGGTCTACATGGAAGATATCTCATAGCTGAGGTATCTCAACATCTTGTGGTCACAATGCAATCCAGATGTGTGGAATATTATTTTAAGATGTGTTATATTTGTGTATGGTGTGGAACATTTGTTTTAGTGATAGAAAGATGTGTTACAATCTTTTAGGTTGCATATGTTTAAATCTGTGAAGCTGTGATTCATTGATTGTATCTAATCTGTATAAAATACTTGTTTGGTCTAATACAAAGCTGAATGGACAATAGCTCAGCAGGAAAGGCTGGCAGTCAGAGATAATAAAAGGAAGAAGAAATCTGGGTGGAAAAAAGGAAGAAGCAGCAAGATAAGAAAAAAAAAAGAGAGGACACCAGGGGCCAACCACTAACCTAAACAGCAAGCAATGGAGTAAGAAGTAAAGCAAGGTATTCAAAATAGAGAAAGATAAAAGCCAAAAGATAGATGGGATAATTTAAGGTGAGAAAAGCTGGCTAGAAACAAGCCAAGTTAATGCCAGGCAATTTAAAGAAAAAAAAAGCCTCTGTGTGTGTGATTTATTTTAGAACTGGGTAGCAGGCCACCAAAAGAGTAAAGAGTTAAAAAAGAATAAAAAAAGAAAAAAACCACCAGGTCTCATTCTCACCACTTCATGCAGTGAACCCTCCTAATCTCCTCACTTGGTTTCTGTCTCTGCTAATCATAGATGCCTGGAAAAATACTGAACTGTAAGCAGAGGCTGAGAATCAATGACCTTAAATTTTTATTCTCTCTTGTTTCCAGGACCAGCAGATGATGGGGGATCCTGCAAAGTTTAACTTCCTGATTGGGATGGACACTAACATGCTTGGACCACAGGTGAAGCAGGTTTTGTATGAAGTTGCTTCCTGGGACTAGAAATCACTTTGCTTGCTCATTTCATAACTTGAATCTCTAGCTAGATAGAGTCTTAAGCTTAGGGCACCTTCCTTTACCCTTAGGGCTTCCATTTTCTGTATAATGGTGATAAGGTCCTTCAAGACCCTTGCCTGTTACATCACTTCACTGCCCTCTGAAACTGCCTTTTCATTTTCAATTGTTTCTGCCATAACACAAACAATAATAGGTCCAGCCTATATTGTTTGCTCCCAGGGTCTGTGGGAAGAGTCTACCAACCAGCTGAGGATTCTAATCTGAGGGATATTCAATGAAGCTAAGCACACTGAGTTCTTTAGTCCATTCACTTTATTCTTCTATGGTGATTATATCTGTACAGTTTCTTGTCTGCTCTCTTACTTAGCTCCTCGTGGTCCCTCCTGCTGTTCTCTCATCATTCTACCTAGTTCTTTCCATCTCCATCCTCATCTTTGTTCTTCTCCATCAGTTCTCCCAGTGCTCTCAGAGAACCAGTATATATACCCACACAGTAATTCTTTGGTAAAGCAATGTGAGGCTTGAAGTTTCCAGGGTCTCAGAGACAGGTGATAAAGACTCACACATAAAGCAATTAATTGTCAGCTTCCAATTACAACCCAAAAGGGGAATGACTAAAGGGGAGTTCTCTGGTAGAGTCAACAAAAGGATAAGGGCAATTAGGAAATTTGTGTGCTCAAACTATAATCTAGAAATGGCTAGGTAGAATGTTAGGCAATTAAAAGTCACAATAAGTCACAAGAAAGTAAACTATCTTTTTTTGCCAGTTTTCCCACTCACCCCAGCTTCAGCTGCTTTCTGATAGGGAAGGGAACATATGTTAGGTGGCTAAGCAACCTATGTCAGAGCATGTAGTATTTGGTTAGTAAGACACTTTCACTCAGTGTAATTGCTGAGGAGAAAATATAGGAATATCACCTGGCTGAGGAGGAATTAAAAACTTAACATGCACAAGGAAGAAGCTTAGCCTGGAGGCAATCTCCTTCAGCCAGTGGGAAGATACTGCCTTAACTCACTATCTAGCAAATGGCTAAAACATCACCCAGGAATGTGAGTAGTAAATCTCTTAAATTAGGGTCTTGCGTAAATAATCTGGGGTGAAGGGAAGGGGTAGAAAATTTAATTGTTAGTGGTTCTTTTCTCTATCTCTGAGTGAGATGAGCTAATGTTTGTCTATGAGCAGTTTTGTCCTTGGAAAAAGGTATGTTTGTTGAAATACTTTTGTCCAGAGAATGGCCCTAGCCAGATATATGTTAATGATAAATAAACAAAGCTGGGGACAGTTGTCCAATTACCCCAAGTATATAGGGAAAGTTGTAGCCAAGATTGAGATGCAATTGTGAGGTTACATGTACATGTAACATGGAGGTGCACAGTAAATGGGGAGATTCATAGCTGTTACTGCACAAGAAGTTTACAAAAAGAAACAGCCTGTTCATTCACAAGACAGTAATTCCATGACACCTTGCATGATGGTTTCCTCTAACAGAACCCTTAATTCTGATAGGTTGACCTTCTGAACACTAGTTGTCACTGCTGTATACGGTCATGGACTTTCACTACAAGTGGCAATCAATAATGCCCCATTTGTTTTCTTCCATTGTTGACCTGACTGAGTCATTGGTAATAACCCTCCGACAGATTCACTAATCCATTTAAGAAACTAGCCCATTACTTTTAATTTCTGCATTAATAAATATCCTGAGCATTGACAAAATAAGAAAGAATTTAGAGCCAAAATATCACCCGAATGACTGTTAGCTTAATTTTTATTGATTCTGTTTTTGACTGAAATCCTATAGTCTTAATCTCCACTTCTGCCATTACTCTTAACTTTCCCATCTTCCTAGTCATACATGATGGGTCAATAATGTTCTGTGTGCAACTTTCTATGGTTTTTGCATACTAAGGTCCTTATATCTTCCACATTCTTCCAAAAATAACATTCTCAGTGTAAGGAACATGTAGGACCTCAGGTGAACAACCATGGTCAGGAGTGATAAGTAATAGAATGTCATAAGTTGGCCACAAATGGAGTAATGATAAGCTATAAGCTATGTGTTTAAGTAGTGATAAGACTAGAAATCTAGGCAGAAAGGGATATAAAAGAAGAAGCCTCCAACCCATCCAAAAGAGCTTGTCAGACCCTCTCATAAGAGGACTCTCCTGTGCCAGTGAGGTGAGAATGTATCCTCAGTGCTGACATGGCTGAACAGAGGTAGGCTGTCCCAAGATCCAGAGGAAAACATGTGGCATGTCTATATCTGTACACCCAGAAAGGTACTAAATGCTTCCATTTGGAAGATGGAAATATTGCTTGTAATCTTACTGTGTGAATAAATGAGTGTTATAACAAGTCTGAGTCAAGAGTGATTATTTCCTCCCCCCTTAACTGTCATAAGTGCTTGCTACACTACAGTTCTACCTATCAACAAAACCACTGTTGCTGCTCCATTTTTTTTGTTCTAACTTGCTTTTGTCCTGCAATGATTAAAGCCTCTAACCAAAAACATCAGGCAATGAATGAGTTTATTTGGCTGATTGTGTCAGATCACACTCCATCATTTTGGGATCTTAGGATAAAAACTCAAGCAAACAAATGAAGGCGAAACCCATGGGCAAAGATTGCTTCCTGGCATTGTCTCTTGCCTAGTCACTATCTTATGCTCAGTTAGCTCCCTTTCTAGCCCAGGCCCCCTTCCATAGGGTTATGGTCACCCTACGTGGAATAGCCATTCCTGCTACCCTAGGTAGAGGAGCCTTCTCATTTCAATCATCAATCAGCAAAATCTCTCAAAGAAATAACACTTTCTGGCTATTATAAAGAAAGCCACTATCAACCTAGTTGAGCAGTTGTCCTTGTGGTAGGGTGGAGGAGCATCATTGGGGTATATGAACAAGCTGGATCTTGATGTAGATTGACTCCCACTTTCTTAGGATTGCATATAGATTTCCACAGTGGTTGTACAAATTTGCACTTGTCAAAGCCGTGACTCGCCTTGCTCCTTTTCCTTGCCAGCACTAGCTGTCACTTGTGTTATTCATCATTCCATTCTGACAGATATAAGATGAAATCTCAAAGGATTTTTAATATGCATTTCCTTAATTGCTAAGTGTAGATGTAACCATCTTGTTAAATAAGAAACACAGAGCCAATTGCAGAGTTAAAAGCCAAGAGGTCAGAGCAATAGCTGAGAGGTGAATACCTTACCCTTCCCTGCTGCTTTGTCTTTCCTTTCTGCAAGAGACCTAATTCCTATGTCCTGTCTTTTATATAGGCTTTCTGTTCTGCCTTCTTATTGGTTGTAAATCCAGCCATATGACCTCTTCATCACTGCCTGTCTGCACAGACCTCCAGGTCTTCTATGGTTGGTATTGAGATTAAAGGTGTGTGTCCCCATGCTGGCTGTATCCTTGAACACACATAGATGCTGCCTAGCTCTGCCTCCCAAGTGCTGGGATTAAAGGCGTGCATACCATCATCCAGCTTCTGCTATGGCTTGCTCTGACCCCAAGGCAACTTTATTAACATACAAATAAAATCACATTTCAGTACAAATAAAACATCACAATAGCTAAGAATGTTGAACATTTCTTCAAGTGTTTCTCAGCAACTTTAGATTCCTCTACTGAGAATTCTGTTTAAAGGTATATCCCATTATAAATGGATTATTTGGTTTGTTGTTGTCAAGGTTCTTTGGTTCTTTATTATCCTGAGTGAGTCAAACCTGGTATGACAAACATGGTATGTACTTACCTTATAAGTGGCTATTAGTAGTTCAGTAAAGTACAATCACAGTAATCACCGTTAATCACAGTACCGTCCATAGATGCTGTGAGACTAAATAATAAACAATGCTCTCCCTTGGAAGAAGAAATAGAATAGATTTTTTGGGTGCACTGATGGAAAGTTGGGATGGGAACAGAAAGGATCAGGTGAGTAAGGAAGAGACAGAGGGGGAGAAGGTAGGGAGAGATAACTGGAATAGGGGAGCTTTTAGCAGGGGGTATGAAAATAGTGCAGTGCAAACATCCCGGAACCTTTAAGGTTGACCCTAGTTAGGACTCTAAACAATTAAGAATATGGAGGCTGAACTAGCAATTTTCTGTAACCACATAAAGCTCCACTGATACTAAGCCAGCCACAGACCTTTCAACTGACACTTGACCAGCCTGCAAGGTATGCTGGGTCAAGGGTGCCAGGCCAACAGCACATGAAATTTTCATGCTCCCTCCATTCCAATCAGTCTCATCTGTCTTCATTCTCAACACTTCAATTAGTAAATGTTTAGAAATTACAAAATCACTCCTCCTACTATAAGCAGGTCCTTGTTTTAAATAATGGTGACTTCAGCAGTTTATTACCTACCCTGTTTCCTCCAGTAGTGTGCATAATAAACTATTCCTTCTATTCTGGTCTGAAGGTTGAAACCATGCTCCAAATGCAAGTCCTTTCCCTTTTACAACAATAGATACTAAATTTGGTGACTCAAATGGATAGTTTTTAAAACTAGAGGCGATACAATTATCCAACTTAAGATGTTGCAGCTGTAGGATAGAGGAGAGCAAGATCACTGACCTGGAGAGCAACAGACTGGGACCTAAAGTGAGTCAACAAAAGAGAGCTTGTGTCAGAAACATTTTTCTAAAAGGATCAAAATGGGCGTGTCCTACAATTAATAGGACAGGGATTCTGGCTGCAGGTTCCCATCCATATCTGGGGAGGCCCCACCACACTGTCTCCTGCACCTCATGATCTGCCCCACCCCATCTGGAGACAGCAGCTCCTCACTCACCATGTTGTGATTTCCCAGCTTGTTCATGCTCTCTGCTCAGCTCCCTGCAGCAGCACTCACAGCACAGCACAAAAAACCACTGGTGCCTTCTCCTCTTCAGAGTCAAGCCTGAAGCTGGCTGCTAGAAGGACCCTGAACCACTTCTGATTGGCAGTTTGCCTGGAGGGCCTGATTGGCTAGCAAGGCCTGAGCAAAAAGAGCATCACCCATAGGGTTACACTATGCTTAAAAACACAATACAATAATTCCTAAATCTGCCTTTCCCCACAGACAAAGATATTTTCTAAATCAGCAGATGCAATTCAATAGCAATTGCCCTGGATCTAATACAAACCCACTATCTTATGGCACTCCATAGGCACTTCCCTTCTTCCCCCAGACACAATGTCATTAGCTAGAGTACACAGCCCACTGTACTGTGTGGTGTGGGTGATTCCCTGTCACACAGGTGGAATGTTTTCCAGAATATTAACAACCAAAAGAGATGTAAAGATAAAAAGGAGATATTTGTAAAACAAATAACTAAACTGTCTTATTTATAAAAATCGCAATGCCAGATATTGGAGTGAAAACTTAACCATCATCAAAGCAGAACAAGCCACAGCCAAACCCACCTCGCCAACTCCTCATATGATCTTGTTCCCACAAATCCTCACACTGAAAGCCTGTGAGTCCTCACTCCTGAGGGCCTCAGTTGAACTGTTTAAAAGCTTCTAGTTCCTTGTTGTCATGCCTTATATACCTTTCTGTTTCCTCTTATCACTTCATGAGATTAAAGGTGTGTGTCCTCCCCAGGCAAAGACATGAGAGCATGAGTGTCAGGATTAAAGGTGTGTGCTATCACACCTGCCTCTGTTTGCAGTGTGGCCTTGAACTCACAAAAATCCAAATGAATCACTGCCTCCTGAGTGATAGGATTAAAAGTGTGTGTCCCAAAACTGTCTGCCTTTGATGTCTAACTAGTAGATTGCTCTGTCCTCTGATTCCCAGATAAGTTCTATTTGCTAGAGAACAAATAAAATATCACAGATGTTTGCTCTGTGACTTCACATTGAGATCAGGTGAACCAAATATACTTTTTATCTGGTGGTCACAGGGAATTCAGACAACCAGGAAAGAAAGCAGGAACCAGATCACAAACAAGAAATTAAGACTTTCTCCCATCAGAAAGCTGGGTGATGGCTCCATTGCTTTAGGAGATTTATTCCTAAAATACAGAGCAAACTCTTAGCAAATGAATAATAATAAAGGTTTGTCTTCATGGAAAGTTGAATGTTTTAAGCATAGTTGAGCTAGGAAGAATGTGTTTGCAAGCACTATTGTTAGCTAGGACATCTTCCTCCATGGGCAGGTGAAAACAAAACAAAACACTGCATTATTCAATAATCTCTGCATGAACAGGACTAGTAGAATGAACCTTCCATGTATGTAGAAAGTGGATTTATTAGAATGTCTCACAAGCTATCGTAGAGCTAGTCCAACAATGGCTGCCTACCATAGAAATATGAAGAGTCCAGTAATTTTTCATTCCACGAGGCAGGACATCTCACCTGGTCTTCAGTATACACCAAAATTCTAAGGAAGTATTTGTTAATGCTAGTAAAGAATAAAATTGGTTATCCAGATCTAGGACAAGCAGGCAAAGAGAGAACTTCCTTCTTTAATGTCCTTTATGTATGTAAGCTGACCAAAAGTTGCTAACCAGATTAAAGTTGCATCTTATTCTTTGTTGTGAAAGGACCAAGCAGACATCATAATAATCCATTTGGTATTCTCTCAGAGATCAGACCACAATTTCAGTTTCTTGAGACTTAAGCAAGCAGTTTTTGGGAGGGCTATGGCTTAGTCCAGTAGCTCCTTTTCTGCACACACTCTGACTGCTCAAGGTTCAGTCAGTTATTTACCATCTAGGACCCCACACCAAATTAGAACTTTGTGCATGGGTCAATATGAATGTGCAAGGCCAGCTAGCCTCCATGGCAGCTCAAGGCCAGAGCCTGGGCCACTGAGTCAGTCCTCACAGTCAGTATGTGCAAGGCCAGGTAGCCCCTATGGAACCTCAAGGACAGAGCCTGGGACTTGTCCATGCCTGCCCAAAAAGATTACTGCAACCCCCAACCAGTAATTTCAAAGGTTATGTATCCTCATCCAACCATATGATGGATGTCAAGTCTTATACTGGCCTGCTTTGATTTTTCCTTTTAAAAGCCCCTCACCCTGAGAACTCAGGGCTGTCCTCCTTCACCTGGCTAGTAGTCAATGTGTTGGACATGGAGCAAGCCCGGGCTTGCTTGTTATCAATAAACCCCTGTGTGTTTTGCATCAGATAGCAGCTCTGTGGTAGTCTTGCTGTGGTTTCTTGCAACAGGGCCACAACAGTTAATTGGATTTTTGGTATTTTCAAGACAGGGTTAAACTGTGTAGTCCTTGAACTTATTCTGTAGACTAGGCTGGACTCTACTCAGAAAATCAATCCTCTGCTTTGAGTGATGGGGTTAGAGGTTTGCATGGCCACCAAACAGCTGAAGTTGGATATCTACCTCAAATTATCCAGATCAAAGGTGTTTTTTTTTGGTTTTTGTTTTTTGTTTTTTTTTTAAGACAGGGTTTCTCTGTGTAGCTCAAAAACATGGACTTCTGCTTTCTAAGGGTGTTTGAGCTACAACTGGTGCTGTGCACCAGATTAGTCAACAGCAGAGATATTGCACCATTTCCTGGGTTGACAAGCCCACAGCCTAGTGGCAGGTTGACTACCTTGCACCACTTCCTCTGTTCAATGGACAATTCTGTCCTTACTGAAGTAGATATTTATTCTGGTACAGATTTACCTTTCCTACATGTAATGCTTTGCAAAATCACCATCAATGGATTTACAGAATGTCTTATCCATGAGAGAAGCATGACAATGGCCCATAATATGAAATTCATTGTTGTCATCTGAGTGTCAGCACCTACTGGAGGGATTAAGACCCTGCACCCTCAGGCAGAATTGAGCCCTGAGCACCCAGAGGAAAGACTGTGTCAGCACTCATGGGAAGGACTGAGCCCCATCATCCATGGAAATCATTGAGTCCCCAGGACCCACGGAAAGGACTGAGACTTCATCACCTTCGGGAACAACTGAGACCCCAGTACCCCCAGGAAAGACTGAATGTCAGCACCAACAGGAAGGAATGAACACCGGTATACAGGCCAGGAGAGTGCAGGCCAATGAGCCACAGAGGACAAAGCACAAAGGATTCATGAGTGCAAAAACCTAATGATGGAATAGAGAGAGGAATCCTGGGAAATGGAGTCCAAATGAATTGACATGGTAGAGAAAGGCATCCTGGGAAATGGAGTCCAACCACTAGTGATCTATAATGACAGGCATCCTGGGAAATGACCTTAAAGTCATGATGGGAAATGTAGTATATAATAGACAGACACTACACAGAGAGGCATCCTGGGAAATGGAGTCCTAAGCACACACATTGTAAAAAGAGAAAACAGGAATTACTTTCCAAACACAAGAGGCATGATGGGAAATGTAATTTGGAATAAATGGTCATTACAGAGAAAAGCATCCTGGGAAATGGAGTCCAACACATAGTTATTATATAAGGAAAAGCATCGTGGGAAATGACCCCAGAGGTATGATGAGAAATGTAGATTTTAATAGAGAGACACTACAGAGAAAGGCATCCTGGAAAATATAGTTCAACTCATACTGAGGCTGTAAGGAAATACATCCTGGGAGAAGACCCGAGAGGCATTATGGGAAATATATTAGACAGACAAGGCAGAGAAAGGCATCCTGGGTAATTTAGTCCAAACATGCTAATGGTATAAAGAGGGAACAGGAAGTTTCTTTTGGACCCAAGAGTTATGATGTGAAATGTAGATTGGAAATACACTTGACAATATAGAGAAAGACATCCTGGGTAATGTAGTTCAACATGTATTGATGCTGTAAAGAAAGACATCCTGGGAAAAGACATGAGAGGCATGATGGAAAATGTAGTTTCAATCAGACAACCACTACAGAGAAAGGCATGCTGGGAAATGGAGTCCAAACATGCTGATGTTATAAAGAGGAAACAGGAAATTTCTTTCTGACCCAGGAATGGAGGACACCGGACACGTGATGAGGGTCAGAGATGCCTGCTGAGGGCAAGGAATGCCCCTAACTAACCACTAACATTAACCCTAACCCAGACCCTAATCCTAACCCCAACCCTAACCTCAACACTAACCCTAAACCCAAAACAAACCCTAACCCCTAACCCTGACCCTGACTCCCTAAATATAAACACACAAACAAACCTGAACCCTAACCATGACACCATAAAGCTAAAAAAAAAAAAAAAAACCCAAAGACTTAACCCAAACTCTTAATCTAACCACAAACCCTATCCCTAATCTTTAACCTGAACCATAAATATTGCTGTGGAACAAGGTATCCTGGGAAATGAAGTCCACAATGTAGTGAGGAGATAGAGAAAGGCATCCTGGGAAATGAAGTCTAACTCCTAGTAATGGTATAATGAAGAGCAAACTAGAAAACCATCCAAGAGGCATGATGGGAAATGTAGTTTCCAGTACCAAACTCATGTACTGAAAAGGAACTGTGGGAAATGGAGTCCTATCCATGCTGATTGTGTCATGAAAGGGATCCTGGGAAATGACCCAAGAGGCATGCTGGGAAATAAAGTACAACAATTACTGATGCTCTAAAAGGGGAAGAGGAAGTTTGTTACCAACTTGAGAGGCAAGAAAGGAAATGGAATTTCTAGGACAGTGCCAAGGTAGAAAGAAAGGCATCCTGGGAGATGAAGTCAAAGAGGTGGAGGCAATACAGAGCAAGGCATCCTGGGAAATGGAGCTCAAATGCAATGATTTCATAGAGAAAGACATTATGGGAAATGTAGTCCACATATAATGATGTGCTTAGACAAAGGCATTAAGGGATATGTAGTCCACCAGGAGGACACGCTGCAGATACGAGGACATAGCAGACAGAAGAACATTTTGTGGAAGGCATCCTGAAGAACGTAGTCTGAAGTGGAGTCCATATGTAATGATGTCCTAGAGAAAGGCACCATGGGAGATGTAGTCCTTTTGTAATGATGTCATAGAGAAAGCCATCATGGGAAATGTAGTACATATGTAGTGATGTCATAGAGAAAAGCATCATGGGAATCTTACTGATGGTATAAAGAGGGAACAGGAAGTTTCCTTCAAAATTTAAAGCAGAGGAAACAGGACACCTGAGGAGGGCATAGGTTACCCCTGGAAATGACCAATAACCCTAACCCTAACCACAAATCCCCCTACCCTAACACTAACCCTAACCCTAACCTGACCCTGAGCCTAAATCTAACCCTAACACTAACCACAAACTCCCCTGGCAATAACCCAAAAGACCCCTAACCCATAAACCCTAACCCAATCCTAACACTGATCCTACCCACAAACTCCTCAAACCCCAATTCTAAAACTTGTAACCCCTAACCCTAACAGACACCCTAAGGCTGGGGCTGAAAAGAAATACTCCAGCTACACCTAAACAGAAGTCACTGACTGTAATTGGAAACCCTAACACTAACCCTAACCCATCACCCTAACTTAACCCCCTAATCCTAACCCATTGACCCTAACCCTAAAAACCAGTAACCCTTAACCCTAATCCTAACAACTTGACACTAACCCCCTGACCCTGACCCTGACCCCCTGACCCTGAACCCCAGCTGCTGAGGCAACACAAACCTGCAGAAGGTCAGGTCACCTGCTGAGGCCCTTGACACCTCCTGTAGAAAAGGGGAAAGTCCTGGGGACACAGGATACCTGGGAAATGGAGTCCACCAGTGCTGTGGAGAAAGGCATCCTGGGAAATGAAATCCATATGTAGTGATGCTGTAGAGAAAGGCATCCTGGTAAATGAAGTCTAAAATGTAGACATCTAACCATAACCCTAACCTAACCTTAACACCCTGACCCTGACTCCCTCCGTCATACTGCTGAGAGCACAACAACCTGGTAGAAGGTCATGAGCACCTGCTGAGGTCCTGGATACCTGCTGAGGAAAAGGGGAAACTCCTGAGGACACAGGACACCTGGGAAATGCAGTCCAAAGTGCCACAGTGTTATGCAGCAAGGCATTCTGGGAAACAAAGTCCAAACCTAGTAATGTTAGAAAGAAAGGCATCTTAGGAAATGAAGTCCATATGTACTGATGCCTATAGAGAAAGGCATCATGGAAAATGAAGTCCAGAATATAGTGATGTGGTGGAGAAAAGCATTCTGGAAAATGAGGTCCAGAATATATTCATGCTTTAAGAGAGGAATCCTGGGAAATGAAGTCCATCTTGGTGAAGCTGTAGAGAAAGGCATCCTGGAAAATGAAGTCCATATGTACTGATGCTCTAGAAAAAGGCATCTTGGGAAATGAAGTCCATATGTAATGATGCTGTGCAGAATGGCATCCAGGAAATGAAATTCATATGTAATGATACCTATAATGAAAGGCATACTGGGAAATGAAGTCCACCATGCAGTTGTGACGTAGAGAATGGTATCCTGGGAAATGAAGTTGAGAATATTGTGATGTTATAGAGAAAGGCATCTGGTGAATTGAAGTCTAAATGTAGTGATGCTCTAGAGAAAGTCATCCTGGGAAATGAAGTCCAGAATGTACAGATGCTGCAGAGAAAGGCATCCTGGGAAATGAAGTCCAGAAATTCTGGCCTAGAAAAAAATCATCCTGGAAAATCAGGTTCAGAATTTACTGATGTTGTAGAGAAATCCATTTTGGGAAATGAAGTCCTTATATAGTGATGTTGGAGAGAAAAGCTTCCTGGGAAATGTTTTTGTTTTGTTTTTTGTTTTTTCAAGACAGGGTTCCTCTATGTAGCTTTGCGCCTTTCCAGGAACTCACTTGGTAGACCAAGCTGGCCTCAAACTCACAGAGATCCGCCTGGCTCTGCCTCCTGAGTGCTGGGATTAAAAGTGTGCACCACCATCGCCCGGCATGAAGTCTTATGTAGTGATGCTGTAGAGATAGGCATCCTAGGAAATGAAGTTCAGCATGAAGTGGTGCTATAGAGAAAGGCATCCTGGGAAATGAAGTCCAGAATGGACTCAGGCTATAGAGAAAGGCTTCCTGGGAAATGGCGCCCAGAATTTAGTGATGGTGAAAAGGCATCCTGGTGAATGAAGTCCAGAACGTACTCATGCTCTAAAGAAAGGCATTCTGAGAAATGAAGTCCAGAATGTAGTGAATTTTTAGAAAAAGTCATCCTGGGAAATGAAGTTCAGAATGTACTGAAGCTGTAGAGAAAGGCATCCTGGGAAATGAGGTCCAGAATGTGCTGACAGTGTAGAGAAAGCCATTTTGGGAATTGAAGTTGTATGCAGTGATGTTGTAGAGAAATTAAACTTGAATTACATTAAGCAAGTCTACTCAACATGGGACAACTACAGAAATTTTAATTGTTCTGAGATGGAAATGGATACATTGTTTCCATATCCCTATGTTCTTTTGGCTTGTATACAGAGTGACATATGATATAGTTAGTAAATGAAGAATAACAAATAAAACATTTGTATAATGCCTCCACACAGATTCACATTTGTTCCTCATCGACTCATGGTATAGAGTTTAAGCCTTCTCCACAACAATCCCCCCTTAACTCTTGACTCTGTTAGAAGGTTTTTGAGCATACACTTATCACATATTCAATATGTATACCTTTGGTAATATGAGTGATATGAAACTAAATGAAGTGGCAATTTCAAAGCATAGCTCTGATAGATCTATGATTCAAATGCTGATATCTCTTAAGGTATTGATTCATTTTCTTCCTTCTACAAAGAATGACCTGCCAACGCAATTCACTTAACTTCCTTTCAGGTTTATAGTTGTGAACATTTAATGGTCATGAATGTATTTTGAGCTGTGATTATTTACACTGCTGCATTTCTTTAAACTTCAAGATACATTGAAATATATCCAGGGGCACATTTGTATCAGCTTGCACATGAAAATTACCTTTCATGACTTTGAAAAATTTGTCAATGTTCTTCAAATTCAAGATCTTCCCAATTGTATCCTAAAATATAGGATGAGGAAATGTATGAAATATTAAAGGAAATTGTGAAAAATTTGAGTTTCTATCTTCAGTGATCCTTAAAACCATGTCCGATTTAGTCACCTCATTCTTCATTATTCTCAATCAGAATTACCAAAGAGCATCAATAACCAAGGAACAGTTGTTGCCTTAATTTAAAATGTGAAGGAAAATTTACCTATAGCAGTGAGGTTCATATATGTCTCCAGCATTGCATCTTCATTGAAATATTCCTGTGAAGGATCCAGGAATGCCCACTCCTCTTCAGTGAAATTGACACGGACATCATTATATTTCATGGCATCCTAAAATATGCCATACATAAGTATGCCATACATATGCATAAAACAAAAAGCATGATACTGACATTATTGTAAATGCATGCTTCTTTGACAATGTAGTCATATAATTCTGGTGCTTCCAACACTTACTCTATAACCCAGACATTACAATATAACCATCAAGTTATTTTAGAATGAAGCAGAATAGGAGGCTTACCTATATTATTTCTGAATGCTTTAAATGGGATATTAGCTTGCAAGAGAAATGCCTATTAACAGACATAGAGGGACAATCAAACAAATCAGAAGTATTGAGTACACATCAGAGAAATTGTATGAATAATTACTAACTACAAAAATGATGAGTAAACTCGGTATATTGGCTCATGCCTTTAATCCCAGAACTCAGAAAGTAGAGGCAGATATATATACTTTTGAGTTGAGAGTTAGCCTAGTCTATGCAATCAGCTCCTGGACAGCAAAAAGTAAATATTAAGATCCTGTCTGCACTGCAAACATCAATGAAATGTACAGCAAAGTTAGGATACACTCAGAGACTTTTTTTTTTTTTTACTGAACTTGCTTCTAAGAATTAGACATTCACTCCAATTCTGTATTCATCTTCCAGAAACCTGTATTGCTACAGTTTAAACTGTACTTTAATAAATCTTACTAAAATGAACTGTTTATTTAAACAGTTACAAATATACAGATGATATATATATATATATATAAATGGAGAATCACACACCTGTTCATTATTCAAAGCTCATGGATTCTAAGACCTTCTTTTCACTACTGTGAGGGCCAGACACATGTGTGGAACATATCAATGTATATAGTAAAGAGAATCATTTTTATTAAAAAAATCAAAATAAGCACAACAAGCAGAAAAATGTCACACACCTATAATTTAATGTCTGAGAAGTCCTAGGCACTATTACTGTCAGGAATACTTTTGGTGATATTTTGTTTGTGCTGAAATGTGATTTTATTTTATGTTAATAAATAAAGTTGCCTGGGGATCAGAGGTTATAGCCATTAAGCAGAAGTCTGGCAGTGGTGGCACATGCCATTAATCTAATCACATGGCAGGCAGAGTATGAGTGTTCAAGGACATTGTCAGCATGGTGACACACATCTTTAATCCAAGTACCAACTATATTTGGTGTCCACAAGGCAAGAATTCATTAAAAACCACTGGTGGCTTGGCCTGGCTCTGCCCAGCTCTCTGGCTCCACCCAGCTCCCAGGCTTCGCCTAGGCTCAGGCCCGACCAGAGCTACTGATACAGCTGCACGTGGTCAGAGCTGCATTGGAGTATAGCTACAAGCAGTTACCCACAGCTGGAGCTACTTGCAGCCAAATTGCCAACTCAAGTGGCTCAGGCTTTAAAAAGCTGGTGTTCCAGCCATGTGGTACCTCAGACAGTCCACAGTAGTAAGCCCTCCCTCAATGCTGGGTGCTCATCCCACCATCTCTCACACTTCACAACAGTCTCATCAACACTGGTCAGCCAAGGAAGTCTCTCTCCAGGGTGATGGTTCCAGCATGAAGCTGAGACACCATCCTTTGAAAAAGCAGAAAGAAGCTTGTCTTGACACTTCATAATAAGGGACCTAGGGAAAGGCCTAGTGAACATGCTCCAGGCTGCACGCATCAGTCCTAGGAGTGAGTACCACATCTTCAATGTTCCACTATCATTGTCAGCAATGAGAAATGGTTCCCCACAGGAAAGAAACTTGCCAGATATTTGAATTTGCACCTCTGTCTTATCTACTAGGAACCCCAGAGAAACCTTCCTCCTCTGACCCTGAGGAGAAAGGTGGTTTTAATCCAGAATCATGAGTGAGCTATGAACTAAAAAATGTTCTTGGGGAAGCAGGCCAAGATAGAGGGTCTAGGTCAACTAAGTGTTATCAAGTTAAAGTGAAGACATTAAATTACTTTTTTCAGTTTGTGTCTTCTTCTCTTTGCAGTTTTGCTAGTGGATTAGAATGTAAAACAAGTTGTTCAGAATATTTATCTTTCATAAAAAAAGCCAGTGTTCAGTAGCACAGACACTGAAAGCAACAATTAATAAAAGGGATCTCCTGAAACCAAGAAGCTTTTGTAGAGCAAAGGACATGGTCAATAAGACCAAACAACAGCCTACAGAATAGGAAAAGATCTTCACCAACCCCACATCTGACAGAGGGCTGATCTCCAAAATATATAAAGAACTAAAAAAGCTAGACATCAAAATACTGAACAATTCAATTAAAAAATGGGCTACAGACCTTCACAGAGAATTCTCAACAAAAGAATCTCAAATGGCTGAAAGGCATTTAAGGAATTGCTCAACATCCTTACTTATCAGGGAAATGCAAATCAAAACAACCCTGAGATACCATCTTACACCTGTCAGAATGGCCAAGATCAAAACCACTGAAAATAGCTTATATTGGAGAGGATATGGAGCAAGGGGAACACTACTCCACCATTGGTAGGAATGCAAACTTGTACAGCCACTCTGGAAATCAGTATGGCGGTTTCTCAGATAATTGGGAATAAGTTTTTCTCAAGACCCAGTTATACCACTCTTGGGTATATACCCAAGGAATGCTCAATCTTATCACAGAGACACATGATCAACTCTGTTCATATCAGCATTATTTGTAATAGCAGGAACCTGGAAACAACCTAGATGCCCCTCAAATGAAGAATGGATAAAGAAAATATGGCACATATACACAGTGGAGTACTACTCAGCAGTAAAAAACAATGCCATGAAATTTGCAGGCAAATGGATGGAACTAGAAAATAGCATCTTGAGTGAGGTAACCCAGACCCAGAAGGACAAAAATAGTATGTACTCACTCATAAGTGGATACTAAATGGGAGGGAAGGGATGGCCATACTGCAAACCACAACTCCAGATAGGCTAGCTAACAGGAAAAGACCCTAGGAGGGACACATGGATGACCCTGTGTAGGAGAAGTGAATGAGATCTACATGAGTGGACTGGGTGTGGGGGTGGCAGAGGGTGAGGAATGGGGGATGAGAGCATAGGGAAATGGGAGGGTCAAGCTAGAACAGGGACAGAGTTGGAGGCTAGCGAGAAAGATACCATGATAGATGAAGACATCATAGGAATAGGAAGAGGCAGGGTGCTGGGGAGGCTCTCAGGAATCCCCAAGGTTGACCACACCTTGATCTGCTGGCAGTGGTCCAGAGGGTGCCTGGACTGGTCTACTCTAGTGAGCAGCCTAGCAAATAACCTAGCTGTCATCATAGAGCCTTTGTCCAGTGACTGATGGAAGCAGAAACAGAGATCCATGTCCAGGCCCAAGGTTGAGCTCCAGAAATCCAATTGATGAGAGAGAGGAGAGATACTGCAGGTGAGGGACGTCGAGATCATGATGGGAGGACATGCAGAGATGACCAGCCACACTAGTAGAAGCCCATGAACTATGGACTGGTGGCTGTGGAGTCTCCATAGGACTGGACTAGGCCCTCTGGATATGGAAGATGGTTGTTTTGCTCAAACTGTTTGTGGGGCACCGAGGCAAGAAGATCAGGATCCATCCCTGGTCTATAGGCAGGCTTCTGGAATCTGGTGCCTGTGGTGTGACACCTTGCACAGCCTTTGTGCAGTGGGAAGGAACTTGGACCTGCCTAGGCTCAGTGTGCTGGGCTCTGCTGACTCCCCATGGGAGACCTCAGTTTGGGGCATGTGGCAATGTGGGGTAGCTTGGGAAAAGAGGGCTGGGGGTGGGAGGAGGGGAGATCTGTGGATAGTATGTGGAGTGAGTAGAAAATTTCTCAATAGAGAAAAATAAAAAAAAAGCCAGTGTTATGAACAATGCAGGCTGAATCAGTTAAAGAGGGAGCAGGTGGCACATGGCTTCTCTCTCTCTCTCTCTCTCTCTCTCTCTCTCTCTCTCTCTCTGCACAACCACGCTAGATAGTTATTTTGAAATTCCCTTGGATTTCTACTCTTCTATGTAGATTTGTAAGTCTATTAATATATCAAATATTTTAAAAGGAAAAAGTACTTAAAAGAGAAATTTTTCCACATTTAAAAAATGGGTATTATGTGTACATTAGAAATAAATTTTCTTTGTTTGGTAAAACTTAAGGCAGTCTGAAAATGGAAAAATTATATGAGAGTAATGGTGATGGGATCTATATTATACCAATTATGCATATTATTACTTTCCTTATCCTTATTTTACTATTTAAAAAGATAGTCAATTTAAGTGCCAGGATAAAAGATTTAGAAAAAAAACTGTTAAAATGAATTATAGAGAGATTCAGACTCAGACAGAAGAATTTAAGGGTGAAATTATTTTAGGACTGGATTATAAAGTTACAGAAAGAAAGCCTGTTTTCAAACAATCAAACTTAATTTATCCAGTAACGAAACAGCTCTACCTGGCCAAGTGAATACACACAATAACTGGACTCCAATTGAAATGTTAGATTTAAGAAGGTTTAAGGAGGCATTAGTATCTTATGGCATCCACTCCCTATTTGTAAAGTAAATGTTATACTCCTGGTCAACTTATATAATAAGACTATACCACAGGACTGGAGACAGCTAATAAATGCTTTCTTGGAAACCAGGGCACAGTTGCAGTGGTGCATGTGGTTCAGAGATCAGGCTAGAATGATAGAAAATCAATGGAGGGTTAGAGGTTTGCAGGTCTCCCAGGATCAGCTTGTTGGAGAAGGCCAATATGGGGAAATACAAAGACAATGTTTATATGACAACCAAACCATAGTTCTATGTTGAATGGCAGGCATGAATGCATGGGACAGAATTGAGGAAGCAGGAAAGAAAACTGAGTCATTTACAAAGGTTATACAGGACCCAAAAGAATCATTCACAGATTTCTTACAAAGTCTGACTGCAGCAATAAAGAGAGTGATCCTGAATTCAGAAGCTAGCCAGATAATAATTGAATCTTTGGCTTTTGAGAATGCAATTGCAGCATGCAGGAGAATAATCAGGTTTTAAAAGGCATGATCTGTCCTCTTGGAAGTTTGGATTATAGAGACCTTTAATGTTGAATCTCATGGCCATGATGATATGTGGATAGAAGAAGCGATTTCAAGATGTTTGAGGAATGTCAGAAGTTTTGGATATGGAAACCAAGGTCATTTGAAAAGGGACTGAACACAAGGAACAATAGCAACAGAATGGCTCTTCCTTCTGGAGTATGCAGGTGTGGTAAGGGTAAACATTGGACCAATGAATGTAGATCAACAAGGGACAGACAAAGTAATCCTTTGCCTGGGTTGGGAAACTCCCAGAGGGGCCTCAGGCAGGCTCCCATAGCAAATCCAGTTCAGACATTTCCTCCATTCATAGAAGAAACCCCTACTCAGAGCAATTAAATAACCAAATGCCTATTGGAATAAACCAGGCTGCTCAGGGTGATGGAACAGCTGAGACAGAGAGAACAGAAAATTCAGGACAAACCATACAGAAAATTTTTTTGGCAAACTTCTATAAATGAACAAAGGCCAAAATTAACAATAAGAATAAATGATGTCTTGTTGTCTGTTCTGGTAGACACAGGTGCTGACAAGACCATAATTGCACCAGAATTTTGGCATCCAACTTGGCCTCTTCAGGAGGTAAACATTCAGCTGTTAGGAGTTGAAACATTATCTCAAGTGAAACAGAGTGCAAGATGATTTGACTGTATAGGTCCAGAAGGACAGAGAGAAAAATTAAAACCATATGTGGCTAACATAGCTATGAACTTGTGGGATCAAGACCTGTTACAATAATGGAATACTCAGAATAACATCCCTCCAACCTAAGGAATAAATCATAAATTAACACATGCTTCTGAGAGAAATATTACAAGGTATTATTCTAATGAGTGGTCACCAGCCATCCAGATTGTACAAGAACAGGACACAACAACTGATGATCTTCCAAAGACATCAACAGCTCTACCTTTAAAATGGTTAATAGACAAGCCTGTACAGGTTCAGCAATGGCCTATAACAACAGAGAAACTTCAGGCTTCAGAAGAGCTGGTAGAAGAGCAGTTAAATGCTCAGCATATTGAAGAATCAACCAGCCCTTGGAATTTTCCTGTATTTGTTATTAAAAAGTAATCTGGTAAATGGAGAAAGGTAACAGACCTTAGAGCAATTAACAAAGTAATTCAGCCAATGGGATCTCTGCAATCTGGAATTCCTTTGCCTATTCTGTTACCAAAAGGATGGCCTCTTATAGTTATCAATTTAAAAGACTGTTTCACTTCAATAACCTTACAAGAAAAGAAAGACAGAGAAACATTTTCTTTCACAGTGTCTACTTATAATAATTCTCAACTGATTAAGAGATATCAATGGAGCGTCCTCCCATAGGTAATGTTAAATAACCCAACCCTTCACCAACATTTTGTACAACAGCCATTGGAAGTGATACATAAAAAATTTCCTAAATCTATAATTTATATTATATAGATGATATTTTACTAGCTGACTCAAATGCAGATACTTTAGAAAGAATGTTTGAATAAATGAAGAAAATTTTGCCTTGATGGGGATTACAAATTGCTCCTTAAAAGATACAAAAGGGAGATTGTATTAATTATTTAGGATATAAAATAGGTCTACAAAAAATTAGACCCCAAAAGGTGCAAATTAGGAGAGATCGATTATGGACTCTTAATGACTTTTAAAGATTATTTGTAGACATTTCTCATCTATGAACTATTGTTGGGGTAAAAAAATGATGAACTGAATAATTTGTTCATAACCTTAGCAGGGGAGAAGGACTTAAATAGTCCAAGAGACTTATCACCTGCAGCTGAGAAAGAATTGGCCTTGTTAAAAAAGAAAGTACATGAAGGACATGTGGATTGTATTGATCCAAAGCTAGATTGCGTTTTGGTTATTTTACCGTCTAGACATTCTCCTACAGTATTCAAACAGAACTCTAAAGGATATGCTAAATAAACAGAAAGAGGTAACAAAACCCTCCAAAAATAAACTGCATAATGCACTATTAACTTTGAATTTTCTCAATGCTAATGAGAAAGGAACAACAGCTGCAGAGCGACATTGGATAATAGAAAAAAAACCTTTTTCATTTTTTAAAAAATTTTATTAGAATAGAAGGAGAAAATATGGAGATATTTTATTTGCACTGAAATGTGATTTTATTTTATGTTAATAAATAAAGTTGCCTGAGGATTAGAGGTTATAGCCATTAAGCAGAAGTCTGGTAGTGGTGGCACACACCCTTAATCTGATTACATGGCAGGCAGAGACTTTGTGTTCAAGGACACAGCCAGCATGGTGACACACACCTTTAATCCAAGTACCATAGAGAGCTGGAGGTCTGTATAGACAGGCAGTGATGAGAAAGTAATGTGGTTGGGTTGAGAGCCAATGAGAAGGCAGAACAGAAAGGCAACAAAATACAGACATGCAGGAAGTAGGTCTTTCTCTCTCAGGGGTAGGATGGCAGCAAGAGGAGTGGTAAGAAGGTGGTCTTAGCTTTTGGTTACTGCTCTCTGATCTCTGAACTTTTAACTCTGCATTTGACTCTGTGTTTCTTATTTAATAAGACCATTTAGAATTACATCTACAAATACTGCCATCCTGGGAAACAGAATGATATCCTCTGGCAAATTTCAAAATTCAAGCTTGGGGTAAAGCTCAGCAAAATAGCATATGCTGGACATATACAAAAATGTATACAGTAGGCCCATCACTATATATATATTCTGGAATGTTGGCCAAACTTTAATCTCAGCAAGTTGGAGAAAGAGTCAGATGAATCTCTGAGTTCTAGGCCAGCCTGGTGAACAGAAATATGTTCAGGATAGTCAGGGCTACCCAGACAAAGTTTGTCACCAGAAACAAACAAACAAACAAAATCAGCAAAATTAAAAAAAAAAAAAAACAGGATAGTAAAAATGGCTTAGCATTGAATACCAATGTGTTCAATTTATCTTATTTGATTTAGTAATACCATAAATAATGGTGGTGCAGCCTTATAGCACAAGAAGGAAGTTGCCTGATTCATTTCATATACAACATAGTAGAATCATAGAAAACAAAATGAGTTGAGGCTATTAAGACACATATCATACCCCCCAATGAGATATTTTATTTAGAGAGGTTGCTCCTAAATAAGGTTTCACAAACACCTCCCCCCAAAAAGCAGCCAAGAAGGGACACATGTTCAAATACCTCATACTATCTGGGAGCTTTTCATTCAGTTGACTAGATTCTGACCTAGGTTACTATAGGCTCAGGATTATCCATGAAGAATACGTATTTAGTCACCTCAATGATCCTGATTGTCTGCAACAGTACCTACACTGTTCAAATGTCCAAAGTCTTTTTGACACTCAAGACAAATTCTTGACTGTGTCATCTTATAAAAATAGAAAACAATTTAAATCTTCCCAACATATAAATAGCACAGAAAACCCATTCCCATTCCACAGGAGAGGAACTGAGACACAGTGAGGAAAAATTGGAAAAAGGGAAGACTGAAACCTAGCAGGGCAACCATCAAATCTAGTAGTACTAGGTCAGACACATGGGGCTCCATGTTCAAAGGGCTTAGATGGCTCTCATCTCATAATTTTCCATACAACTATCTCTTTGATTACTTCCACTTCATATATACAACTGTCCATGAAAGATGTCTCATAGCATAAGTATCTGAACATCTATGGTCTCAAAATGCAACCCAGGCTTCATACTCATAGTGTCTTACAATGAACTCTCACATTCTTCTCACTGGAGCTCTTACCATACCAAACACAGATGCCTACAACAGTGCTGATCTGAAAACCTAGACTAACAATGTATGATCTTAAATTTTTCATTAATCTTGTTTCCAGAACCAGTTCAACATCAATGATTCCCCCAATTTGGCTTCTAAGTTCTGATGGTCCCTACCATGCTTGAATCATATTAAATTCCTCCTTGGGACTGGGAATCACTTTGCCTAATCCCTCTCTTAACTGACAGCATAGAAAGATGGATTTTTACCCTTAGGGCAACTTGATAGGCTTCCAATGTAGAGTAAAGGCCTTCTTTTTAGTGGTGATAATCTTCCTGAAAATTCCTGTCTCTGTTCAGCATTTGACTGTCATCTGAAAATAAATAGTCCTATATTCTCTACAACCCATAGACTTTTCATACATTTATGGTACACTTTTTGATTTTTTTTTTTTACTGTAGTCTTGAATGAATCATAAGTAATAGGCATTCAAGACAGTAAATATTCCACCTAAGAAATCAGCCCCATTTTTTAAAATTTTGCTTTACTCAATTTTTGGGGACATGGCATAATAAGAAAGGTTAGTTGCCAAAATATCACACAAACAACCTCTTTCTTAATTCCCACTGAAATCTTTTGTCCTCTACCTCCACTGTTTGCATTACCCTCAACAGTACTTTATTCCAAATACTACAAGAATAACCATTTGAGTTCTGTGTGCAGCTTTCTATGTCTTTTCTCATCTAAATTTTGTTATCTTCAACATTCCTTCAAAAGTCATCATTGCCAGGTCCATTGAATGACAAAAATCACTTCTGGTTTACCACATTCTGTTTTTACTTCCTTTTTTCTTGATCTGATCCAAATCTCTAAACAAAAGCACCTCAGGTAAAGAATGTGCTTATTTGGCTCATTCAGCCAGATCACAATCCATCATTCTGGGAGTTTAGGATAGAAATTCAATCTAGCAACTGAAGGAAAAAACCACGAGGAATTTTCATTTCCTGGCTTTCTATCTTACGTGGTCATTGTTGCATGCTTGGTTTACTATCTTATCCAGTGCAGGCCAACTTTCTAACAGATATTGCAAACTCAGTGGAAGGGCTATCACCCATCAATCATCAATTAACAAAATCTCTCAAAGACTTAGCAACCACCCATTCTGATGGGGCACATCCTCAACTGATGTTCACAAATGTGATGGTTGAATCTGAATTGTTGACATCTGGATGTAACTAGGACACAAAGACTGTATATATGAGAAGATTTGACAGACAAAAACGAATGTATCAGCTACATTAATAACTTAGATAGCAAAAATGCAAATATTGATGATAATAACAACTAGAAACACAGATATGCTAAAAATGGAGAAATACTAGTTTCTAAAAGCAAGAAAAGGAAACTAAAATTTGTTTCTCCACAGAAAGTCACCAAACCAATAAATTCATGGTACCCCTAACATAATGTATTAGTTTTACAGAAAATAAAAATAGGTGAAGGTTCATCATTTTCCAGAGAAACAATATAACTAGATTATAGCTAATAAAAATAATCACACAACATAGATGTTACCACTGATGAAAGGAAACAGAAAGCAGACATACAATTATAATATTGTCACTTGAACATGAAATATTACATTCTAATGAAAATCAAAATAAAAAAAACACTGACTACCACTCACCCTGTTCACTCCAGTTATTTTCCCCAATAATAGAAAATTGCTTGGGTTAGAAAGACTCTTCCAACAAAATTAGATAGATTTCCTTTAAGCCTGATATTTCTACACTGTTTAAAATAGTTTTGGCTACTAAAATTATCTCATTCTCTTTTGATAAAGAAAAGGATATCCATTAGATTATTTAGAAACAGTTTTCTTTCCTATGATTGAAGATTGAATGTAAGTCTGAATCAGAGTGAAAAAACAGCAAATTTTCAAAAGAAATGAAAGATAATAGTTTTTAAAATAAATATTGTATGATTTTTATTATATACCTAAAGCAACCTGATTTCCTCTAGTTTTGTTTTAAGTCATAAGGGCTTTTGAAAACAAACCTAGCCACATTTTATGTGTATATTTGTATGTGTAAAAAAAGCATATTTTCCATGTGTATAGGTGACACAGCAAAGAACATGTCAGATCCCCTGGATCTGGGAAAATCAAATAGTTATAAGCCTATCAAATTGGGAGCTGGTATCTGAAGTCCCCCAAGAAGAATACTTGCTGAGTGACAATAAACTCAAAGTCTTTCACAGAATAACCATAACAGAAACCTAAATAATAAAATAAGTAAATGAATGATCTCTAGGAACCTAATGAATTAGTGTTAAGATGTTGGGTATGGGATCAGGTAGCCTATCAACAGGCTTTTCCCACTCTCTTTTACCCAAGACCTAATACTCAGGGTCGCCCCAAGTGCTGAAACAGAATTCCAGTTGCAGCTTTTCCTCTCCCTTTCCATGTCTCCTGTGGATTCCAAAAACCATCCCCACCTACCCTTCGAAACAGAATTCCAGTTGCAGCTTTTCCTCTCCCTTTCCATGTCTCCTGTGGATTCCAAAAACCATCCCCACCTACCCTTCCCTACTCACTTCATATCTGAGTCATATCACTGAACTGGGGCAGACAACCCCTGTTCAATTATTTGCTACACCTTCCATAAGACCAGTTAAGATGCCTGTAGATCTAACACAGTGTTTCTTACCCTAGACCATATTTTAAAAATTGCTTCTATCACTGGAGTAGAACACCAGAGGCATCTGCCCCTCTTCCCTCTCATGCCTCATGTGGATCCCTAATATCAACTCTCCTACATTTATTTTCCCTAGCTTTTTAACAACACCAAGCCTTCTCTCTTGAACACAACAGCCAAAAATGCCAGGACAAAAGGAAACACTCAATCAACACATACTCTGAAACTCCAGAGAACAAATAGAAATGCAGGAACAAAACTCCCATCCAACCAAGATGAGGTGAGACTCAAGAACCTAGACCTATAATCACCCCCAAACACAGATGCCAAAAATAGGAATATAATAACAGTCAGAGCAACATGGCACCAACAGAACTCAGCAATACTATCACTACAGGCCCTGAATATTCTAACATAGCAGAAATACAAGAAAAAGACCTTAATACAAACTACATGGAAATGATAGAGGTCCTTAAAAAGAAAATGAGTAAATTCCCTAAATAAATTCATGAAAGCATGGACAATTAGAGGAAATCAATAAATTCCTCGAAGAAAGTTAGGAAAAAACAAACAATTGAAGTAAACCAATAAACAACCTAACAAACATATAGTTGAAGGAAACAAATAAAATTGCTTAAAAACCTAAAAATGGAAATAGAAACAACAAAAAAGACAGAAACTGAAGCAATTCCAGAAATGAAAAATTTAGTACTACAAACAGGAAGTACAATGCCAAGGTTCACCAATAGAATAAAGAGATGGAAGAGAACATCTCAGGCACTGGTGATCAATAGAAGAAATGGATACATCAGTCAAAAAATGTCAAATATAAAAATTACTTGAGGCAAAACAACCAGGAATCTGGGACATTATGCAGAGACTAAACCTATGAATGACAGAATAGAAGAGAAAAAACAAAGGACAAATGTCCAAAAAATATTTTCAATAAAATCATGTAGTAAAAATTTCCAAAGTTAAAGTAGGTGTTGATGAAGGTACAAAGAAGCAAGCAAAATAGTAAATAAATTGATTCAGAACAGAAAGTCTCCTTGTCACATATTAACCAAATCTCTAAACATAAAAACAATAAAAAAAGAATATTAAAAGCTGCAAAGGGAAAAGACTAAATAACCTATGAGAATTACACCTCTCTTCTCAATGGAGATTCTAAAAGCTATAAGGGCTTGGACACATGTGATGCAGGCTCTAAGTAAGCACAGATGCCATCTCATATTCAAATATCCAGAAAATTTTGTATCACCATAAGTGAAGAAAATAAGGTATGCTATGAAAAAGTCAAATTAAAATAAAAAACAACTATGTACAAATTCAGCCCTACAGAAAACTCCAACCCAAGTAAGCTAACTAAGCACAGTAAATAAATAATCTCACATTAGCAAAACCAAAAGGAAACACAAACAAACATACTCTCATGCATATACCACTACCAATAACAACATAATTACAGGAATTAATAAGCATTATTCCTGATATTCAATATCAATGGCCTCCATTCCCCAATGAAGACACATATAAAGAGTATGGATTAAAAACAATAGCCAAACTTCCACCATATATAAGAAACATATTTCAACATCAAGGATGGAGATTACCAAAAGGGAAAGGCTGGGGAAAACATATTTGAAGCAATTGGAACTAAGAAGGAGGCTTGTATAGCCATTTTATTATCTACCAAAATAGACTTCAAACAAAAATTAATCAAAAGTGATATAAAAGAAGACTTTTTATTTATCAAAGGAAAACCACCAATAGGACATTTCAATTATTAATATCTATGCCCTAAACACAAGGTCATCCACTTTTGTAAAAGAAACACTTACACAGATTAAATGACACATTGACTCTCACCCAGAGCTTGATAGTGGTAGACTTCAATAACCCACTCAAACCAATGGATATATCATCCAGACAAAAACCAAACCAAGAAATACTGTAGCTAATCGATTTTATAAACCATATTAACCAAATAGATACCACAGAACATTCACTCAAAGGGAAAAAAATACACCTTCTTTTTAGTACCACGTGGAATTTTCTCTAAAGCTGATGAAACACTTGGGCACAATTCAAATCTCAAAAGATACAAGAATCCACCAAGTTTAAATGAATCTCCAGGGGAGTCTTGGCCCTGGAGGAGATGGGAATGGAGGGGAGGGGATGGGGGTAAGGTGTGAGTGGGTGCGGGAGGGGGGAGGACAGGGGAACCCATGACTGATGTGTAAAATTAAAACACAAATATAATAAAGTGTGCCTTTTGTCATGGAAAAAAAAAGATACAAGAAAATTGAAAGGACTCCTTGTATCCCATCAGGCCACCACGGATTAGAACTGGATATAAAAAAGAAATGTTAAAAACTCATAGAACCTGAACAAAACTCTACTGAAGAAAATGGGACAAGAAAGAGATAAAAAATGAAATTTAAAGACTTTCTATAACTCAGGGAAAATGAATGCACAACAAACCAAAACTTAAACAGCAAAATTAATGTGATGTGAGGAAACTTCATAGTACTGAGTGCCTACATAAACAAGGGGAAAAAATGAAGAGATCTCATAGTAGCAACTAAACAGCACACATGAGAGCACTAGAACAAAAATCAGTAAGTATGCCAACAGAGGAGTAGGAAGAAAGGATAGGGAGAAAGCATCAAATTGAGGGTCAAATTTAATAAAATAGAAACAAGGAAAAATGTTTTCAATGAAACATATGCCTGCTTCTTTGAGAAAATCAACAAGACAGACAAATTCTTATCCAAACTAACTAAAATACACAGAGAGCATATCATAATTAATAAAATCAAAAATGAAATGGTGGGCATGACAACAGAAAGCAAGGAAAGCCAAATAACCATAAGGAAATATATAGCATGGATCTTAAAAGTTCTTATTAATAAAATCAAACCTGGGGCCAGTTATTAGGGTGAATGCTGGAAGATCAGAGAAGCAGATCAAGCCACAGCTACCTCACCTCCCCAGTTCCTCAGCTGGACCTGTTTCCTCAGACTGGAAGCCTCTGAGTCCTCATCCAGAATGAATCTCAGCTGAACTGCTGCTCTAAAGTCTGAAAGCTTAACTAGCCAAATGCTTCTAGTTTCTGGTCTCCACACCTTATATATCTTTCTGGTTTCTGCCATCACTCCCTGGGATTAAAGGCTCACTTTCTGGGATTGAAGGTGTGAGTCACCATGCCTGGTTATTTCCAATGTGACCTTGAACTCACAGAGATCTCCCTGACTCTGCCTCCCAAGTGCTGGTATTAACGGCGTGTGCTACCACTGCCTAACCTCTATGTTTAATATTGTGGCTGCTCTGTTATCTGATGTCAGATAAGTTTATTAGGGTGCACAATATTTTGGGGAACACAATACCACCACAGAAATACTTTAAAACATTTACTCCATCAAATTGAAAATTATAAAATAAATGGATGATTTTCTTGTTAGGTACCACTTACCAAAGTTCAATCAACATCACAAACAATTTAAATAGATCTATAACACATAGTGAAGTTAAAAAAAAAAAAAAGGTCATTACAACCAAAAAGGGGCCCAGGACATGATGCTTTAGCACATAATTTTGTTTTCTTTTTCGGTTTTCCAACTACTGTGTAGTTTTGGTGCCTGTCCTGGAACTCACTCTGTAGACTCAAACTCACAGAGTTCCTCCTGGCTCTGCCTCCCAAGTGCTGGGATTACAGGTGTGCACCACCACCACCTGGTCAGCACATAATTTTACCAGACTTCAAAGAAGCACTGAAACCAATATTCTTCAAATTATTCCATGAAATAAAACAGAAGAAACATTACCCTATTTGTTTTATTATGCCACAGTTACACAGATACTCATAAATTCAGTCTCTTGCTTTCAAATTATCATAGATAACTTATATCAAATGCTGCTACATGGGATGTGTTGACCCTCAGATAGGGTACAGTAGAAATCTCGGTTTCTGGAATGACCCTTAATAATCTGGAGGTGCACAGACTCTGGGGATTCCAATTTCAGGTATTCAATAGATTATAAATGGAAGCAGAGCTTTCTGTCCTGTTCACCCAATTATACCAGGCAATTGCTTCCTAAATTATGACACAGAGGCTTATATTACTTATAAATCTTTGCTCAGTGGCTCAGGCTTATAAATAATGAGCTGTTATGTTTTAATTAACCCATTTCTACTGATCTATGTATCACCACATGGCATGTGGCTTACTGGTTCTTTGGCATCTTATGTCACGGGCAGCAGACTAGTATCTCCAGACTTTACCCTTCTTTCTCCCTGTTCTGTTTGACTTTCCCACCTGGCTTTATTTTGCCTGGCTACAGGTCAAATCAGCTTTTATTATCATTCAATGAGAGCAACACACATTTACAGCATACAAAAGTATCCTTCTACAGCATTTCCCATTTTCTGTCTAATCAAAAAAGAAGGCTTTAACTTTAACATATGAAAGTCACAAATAACAAAATAGTTATCAAGCTCAAATTAGTTACAATGTCTAGTCTTTGTATTTGACAAAAACAGAGAAAACTTTCAATTATCTATCTTATCTTAGTGAGTCTAATGTTTTATTTCTAATTTATTCTTTATCATAATAAAGGAAATTATGGCTATCTAGTCTTAAATTCTATCAAAGACCTGAGAAGTAAATAATAATAATACCTGCATAAGCAGGAAGTAAAAGCAAGTGAATTCCAAAAAATGTAAGAAATGACAGAAAGAGCTGGCTGCCTGGACAGTCACCCAAGTTTCCTCTGTAACATTGGGGTATCCAATTTTGGCCTACAAGCCTAGCATATATGTCAGACTTTCATGTGGATCAGGAAAATTTTTAAGGACTGTCCCACCTTGTCTGGACATTCAAATGACACTAAATACCTTTTCTTCTTCTATAAAGAAGCAACATAGAAAAGACATCATGCTGATTTTTGTTAATAAAAACCTATAAAATGGTGTGAAAACTGATTGTGGCTTCATCACTCTGGAGACCAAACTTAGAGGTCAAAGAAAAACATCTAATAGACGGGTGCTATTTTGAGCTCATCAAGAATGTCTTATGGACTTTGGACAGTTTAATTGTTTTTCAGACACCAAGTATTCTATTCCTGTCTATATCTGTGAGTTAAAACTTTACAAGAGGACCAATGGAAGGGTATCCCAATGCTGTTACCTGGTAACCAAAATTCAGCTGGAAGAATCCACATGAGTCATTGTTTCAATCCCATAATGTCAGTTAGTGTTACCTCTGCAGAGGGATGTGGAATAAGAATGGAAGGAAGAATTCAACTTGGGAATTTAAGGTAAAAAGACACCAAAGCAATGTAACCAGTTGTTTCTTGACTAAAAGTCAGATGTATCACTAGGACTCTTAGCAGTTTCAAGTGTTTGAGAGTTCTGATCTCTGATGCTAAGTGATCCTAGGCACTAAGAAGGAGGGAAGTTAAATGAAGTAAAGACCTGTTAATAGAAAAAGGCCCTTGGTCACAAGAACAGAATCTCTGTCCTCGCACAGACCTAACATTTCAATGGAGACATGACAATCTCCTGATCTCTGGAGCCCTATAAATGGCCACCTGGGGAATTTGTAGCTCACCTATAAGTGATTAACTGATTGCATATTTGTAATCCCAAATGTAGACAAAACTGGTAAATTTTAAGGCTCTTTTCCACCTCTCATTTTTTTTGTACTATGATGAGCTTGTAAGAATGTGTACAATGAATTCACATTCCTACAATGGAGTTTCTGCATTGCCACTGCCAATAAAACCTGGACTACATTATAGCATTCATTCCCCTGTCTCATTTACGTTTTCAGTGACCAATCAAATCCCAGCCTGGAATGACTGATACACTTGAACTTAGAGGCAGAAAAAAGAAGGTGGAAATGATGCAATTTTAATTCCAAAAATATGTTAGAATTTGAAATAGGCTATGACCATGTGCTCAAGAAACTAGCAATTTGTACACCAAAGTATACTCACACCATTTCTTTCAGGCTGTACAAATCTTAAACCATGAAACAGCAGTCCTGTTATGCAGGGCAACACAATGTATCCAGGTCTTCTATTTTGGTTGAACTAGAGTAACTACAGTAATTTGGTTTCATGAACATTCAGTTCCTTATCCAGATTCTTGATTGCTTGGTCTGTGGCCAGTCAGGACACTTATTGATCATCTAAGATTGATTAATTTACTACTCATTGCTTATGTCAACTACTGTCACAACAGGAAAGCTTTCACTCTCTTTCTTGCCCATCCCTTTCTGTGCTGTGATTACACCTGCTTTAAAGTTGGACAGTGAACATAATGATGGCACAGGCCCCTCTTAATTTATACATTCCCAATAAAAGCCAGGGAGTTGCCGGGCAGTGGTGGTGCATGCCTTAAATCCTAGCACTAGGGAGGCAGAGACAGGTGAAACTGTGATTTCAAGACCAGCCTGCTCTACAAAGTGAGTTCCAGGAAAGATGCAAAGCTACACAGAAAAACCCTGTCTAGAAAAACCAAAAAAAAAAAAAAAAAAAAAAAAGCCAGGGAGTTTGGATGACTCTCATTCACTTATATATTTTTCTTTCTAACAGACCAGTCAAGGCCCAAATGGGAAGGAATGGCAGGACTGTCTTGGCAGCCCTGGGCAGCAGAGGAAGGATTAGAAGATCAAAAAAATTTCTAATTACAAAGTGTGAGGCAAACCTGAGCTACAGGAGAAACTGCTCTAAACAGACATAAAAATAACCAACAGTACCAGTGAAAAATGGAAGGAAATTATTAATGACTGGGAAACACTGGGGAATAAAACAAAAAAGAGATCAGACCATTGATGTATTTGAAGAATAATTTAAGAGGTGAAATCAATAATTGACCTTCTCTGGTAGAGAAAATTATATTAGTAAAATCCTGCTTAATCCTGACCCATGTAAAATGTTAGCTGCTAAGATATGTAAACTGATACACACAGCTACAAACAGTGGCCTGTGTCTCCAACCTCTGAGCTGGCATATCTGCAGTTGAGAGCCACCTGTTTGGAAATGTGATGTTCATTAACCTCCCAAAATTGTATACCTACCAATCTGATAACCTTCATTCACATGACATGAATTAATATATTCTGGGAAATTAAAAAAAAATCAACTTTGCCACAATCAGGTCCTTTTCCATAATTGTAAGTCCAGGAGCTGAATGCCTTACAATATTAATCCCTCGCAATATATACACAATAAACTATTCATCTTATTCTGGTTTGAAGGCAGATGCCATGTTCCACACACAAAACTTGGTCTTCTGTGACTGCAATGGATAGTTGACTACAGGATGCAAAAAGGTAATTTTAAAACTCAGTGGTGAAAAAGCCCATTAATTCAAGAATTTAGTTGATTTCATCAAGAGAAATGTAAGGTCATTTCTCTGGAGAGCAATAAGCTTGAATAAAAGCCACCTGAGTCAACATAGGAGAACTTGTGTCTGAAATATTTTCTAAAAGGCTGCATGTACAATTGTTCTAATTAATATATCTCCCATGGAGATTTTACTCAACATACTTAAAGGATTAATAAACAAAAATTTCTTCATTAATACATTGTATCAAGATCTGGTTAATGCTCAAAGAGGAGGCATCATAGAACATATTTTGCATTCCATATATAATATCATCATTATGTCTCTTTTGGCATCAAGACTCAGGTTAGAGTTTAATTAATTTAAATAGGGACAGGAAACCGCAAGTCTAACCACTTTGGCAGATGAAGATTTACAGAGAAAATCTCTTTTATTTAATACATCGTGATCTATACTTAAAAGATGTGTTAATACTTTTAAAAGATGTGTCATTGCCTTTAACTCACACATTTAAAGGGCAGAGAAGACTAATACAAAAAAAAATCAGGAAAAGTAACCTATCAGCACTGTGAATGCTGCTCTTAGATGACCTATTTTCACCTCAAAATAAAGCTGCCTTTTGTCCCTAAGTGTGCTGATTCAGAGGTAGGCCACACAGTTGCTTCAGTGCAGAAGTGGAAAGTGTGTACTTTACCTAGTCATGCCTACTGTCTACCTAAAGGCTATAACATCACTGTAGGGAATTGCATTTTAAGATTTATTTTACGTATATAGGTATTTGCCTCCAAGCATCTGTGCACAGTATCTGCAGAGACCAGAAGAAGGTATCAGATCACATGGAACTGAAGTTACAGGAGATGGCTAGCTATCAGGTGATTTCTATGAATGGAACTTGTATCCTCTGTAATGATACCCAATGCTCTTAACTAATAATCTATCACTCTAGGCAGCTTCATTATTTAAATTTTTCATACATTTTCATTAAAATGCATTACATCAATTTCCCCCTTCCTTGTCCTTTCTCCATCCCTTCCCAAATTCTTCCCTTCCAATTTCTGCCTTGTTAATCTTGTGTGAATATGTATGCTCAAATATATGCACAAGAGCCACTGAGTCCATTTCTCTTGGTTGTTTTTAAGGTCCCAGGGCTGGGCACATTTTATTGGAAATGAAATAAAGGAGCTCATCTCTGCCTAAGGCAAAATTTCCCACATCCAAGAGAATTACCTTTAACTTTAACGTTCATCTCTTTAATGAGCAACAAAGGTCTGAGTGCCCAAAGTGATCTAGGCTGCCTTGGATGTGTAACATTATCAAGAATAGAAAACTTGGGTTGGTAAATACCTCAGCCAATAATTTCTGGTGCCATGGCCCCAAGATTCTGGAGCTACAGGGAAGACTATGGGCAATCTCCAGAACGAGTCACAGTCTTTCTTGGTTTGGTGGTCCTCCCACCAGACCCGTTTGACCATTCTCATTTTGGATGACTTTAAAAACCTGAAATTCCTACCTCCACATTCTAAGTACCATGATAACAACCCTGAGTCACCATATTTGCCTTAGGTTGCTTCAAATGCATTTAGTGAGGAATTAGAATGATGGGATGAACAATTGCTACTTTAAATAGGCAGGCTCATCCACTCATCCTCAGTAAGCCAATTAAATGAACAAGTTATCCAGTGAGTGACATTGCCACCTATACTGCAGGCACTCTGGAAGCAAGGTGGACTGATCTCTCTGATGTCCTAAGAAAGGAATACTCTATAGTGTGAGTTCCAGGCCAGCCAGGAAGTCATAGTAATACTATTCTTTACAAAAAGAAAACAGAAAAGAGAAAAGGAAATAAAGCACATTATTAATAAAAAATTTAAAACATGATGTGTATTCAAATTGACTAATTTGGAATAATTAAGAAAATATAAGATAACTGCTGTAGGATATTCTGTATGTTGTGAATGTGTGTTGCTCTGATTGGTTGATTAATAAAATGCTGATTGGCCAGTAGCCAGGCAGGAAGTATAGGCGGGATAAGCAGACAAGAGTAATTCTGGGAAAAGGAAGGCTGAGTGAGGAGAGGCCAGCCTGCCATCCAGGGAGCAGCATGTAATGGCACACAGGTAAAGCCATGGAACACGTGGTAACATAGATTAACAGAAATGGGCTGAATTTAAGTGTAAGAGCTAGACAGCCATAGGCCTGAGCTAATGGCTGAGCAGTATTAATGAATATAAGCCTTTATATGTTTACTAGGGGGACATCAATGGGAAAGATTTGTCCTGATGATGGGCTAGGCAGGACAAAGGGAAACTTCTAGTTACAGATCATTAATCCATCCTTGGGGTCCCTAAGAAGTTTAGATAGAAGGCAAACGATATTCAAAACTAAGTAATCTAATGAAGCCAGGAAATTAATTTTTCCCGTCTTTAAAATCCTCCTCTATTCTCATCTGGAGGATTCAAGTCTTTTCCCACAATGAGATGCCAAGTGAAATGAAAATTTCATGTGATCCACTGTTTCACTAGTTGTTAGCAAAAGGGAGAGATATAAGTGTCTCTTTAGAACATTCTTATTCTTATCAGGAATGAAGGTTACAGAGATTGACAGGATGGGGATTGAGCTTTAAAGCCCAAGTGTGGACCTGTAGAGAATTGTCACTGACAGCTACCTGTAGTTGTCAAAAACAGGAAAAAGTGAAAGATCTGGGGAGCAGTGGTCAACCAAAGCTTAAAGGACACAGAGAATACAATAGGAGATAGCTTATCCTCAGGTACACCCCTAGCACTACTCTCTGGTCATTTGATCCTAGGTATTCACACCCAAAACTCCCTCCCTAACATTTCCTTCATACTCTACAGCTCTTCATAAATGCCAGATTGCCCCAGGTTTAGAGTGACTTCTGTTTAAGTCTCAGGATCTTCAGACAAGCTGGATGCCATCTGGAGTCACCACAAATTCAGGGCCCCAAGCGAGGAAGCAGAATAGGATCCCATTCAGACAAGTCAGTCTTCATGCCGGCTATTTCCTCTCCTCTCCTCTCCTCTTCTCTCCTTACAGGAGGCATAAACTCCAGCATGGGTACACCTGACAATTATCCTTGTGGGCTCACATTGCTGCTCATTTTTTGGCATTGGAGATAAACTCATGTCTTGTGTCTTTGGTCCAGCAGTCAGACACTTTTTAAGACTTGTATTGTTGGGGGCTGGATACCACCTGAAATGAGATCTGGTGACCTCTTCTGGCTTGCAGGCAAAACACTGCATATATAATAAAAATAAATAAATCTTAAAAAAGAAAGACTTGTAATGCCAATCATTTTTTTGCACTCTTCCCTCATTTTGTAGAGATTTGGGCTTGGAAACTTCTTTAAGTACCATGTCTAAGTTAGTTTTGCATCCTTCCAATCTTGTATTTCTTTTGGATAGTCATGGCTGAGGTAAAGATGAAATCAGGATCATCTATCACACCTTACTGCTATAATGATATTTTCCTGGGACTGAATAGATGTTTCAACACCTGAGAGCACTGGTTGCTCATTGACAGAGTCTGACTTTGATTCCCAGCACTCAGGAGACTACTGTCTGTAACTACACGCACCTGGGATCAGACAATCTCTTGTGACATACTCTGGTACCTGACATGCTCTTGATATACACACTGGCAAAACTTATACATATAAATTAAACTTCATTCTTTTTGAAAATATCATATGCTTGAAGAAAACTTTTTCAAAATATGGAATCAGACATATGTCTGTCTTTTTGCCATTTGTATATCTGGTACCTAGCACGTCTAAAGAATGCACCACATCTCTTAGACTTCTAAATACAGGCAGTTCTGCATCATCAAAATGCTAGGAAATTTTTGATACAAGATACCTCTACATAGCCAAGGCTCTCTTGGTACTCACTATTTGAACCAACCTTCCCTGAAACCTCAAACTCAGAGATGTTGGCTTGTCACTGTCTCCCAAGTGCGGGGATTATAGGCATGCACCTCTTAGCCCAGCAGAAATATGTTTTTAAATGTTCTATTTACAAATCAGAGAATTAAAGGATAAAATAAGATTTTAAAAGAAATCATCAATTTTATGTTGAACAGTAATACCTTTCAAAATTCTGTAATAATAATGTAAACTGGCAAATCATTTCATATATTCCCAGTAACTGGTTTATTCTCTTTGTTAAACCTCACCCATTTAAAAATGTTTAAACTGTGTCTCTGTGTGGATACCTGTGCCATCATGTGTATGTGGCAGTGAGAGGACAACTTCAAAGTGTCTATTATCTACTTCTCCTATGTGAGTTTTAGGGATGAAACCAGGTGTCTTCTGGTGGCAAGTGACCTAAATGACAGTTATTTGGTTTAAAATGTATTTAGGTATGAGCCATTTTGGGAGTGTGCATGTGCAAAAGCCCTAATGAGGAAATACGGGGAAAATTTGTAGATTTATTTGAGTCTTCCAGAGATTGAACCCAAGTCATTATGCTTAGCAGCAAACAACATTACCACTGAGACAATTCTATGGCATTCATTTGTGGTTCTGAGAAAGTGTAATGAACAAGCGTTTAATCATCAGAAAAAACTAATGCATTCCAAAGAAAAGGGAAAAAAAGATAGGAGTAAATCACTTCCATTTGCAAATAGGATCTATTATTCAAATTATCCTATTTTCCTCTACTATTATATGACAATATGTTTCCAATCTAAAATGAAGGGCAATATTTGATTCATGAAGTATCTTAACTAAATTTATTTGAAGAGCAGTGACACAGCTAAGTAAGAAATATTTGTGAAAGGCTGGGTCTTGACATTGATCACCATATTAAAAGGGTGAAAAATAGACCCCACAAAGTTTTCTTTCTGTTCCTACATATCTGACATGACAAAATCCCCATTATTACAGTAATACACACATAGGAAAAAAATTTGTTTTGTTTTGTTTTTAATAAATTTCATTGCTGTTACATTATCTGGCATCTCTGGATAATCCCCTGGGAGGCAGTACTTAAAGATGAAGTGGCAAATATAAAATTAATGGGGATGAAGAAGCATGAAACTTCAAATATTGTATACATGTCCAGCGCAAGTCATGCTATGTGGTGAATACTGGTATGGACCATTGTTGCTTGACAAAGTTCCAGCATTTTGACATTCCAGCCAGGCCACATTTCTCCAGTACCTTTTTCCTTTTATTGTTAGTGACTCTTACTCTCAATGATTTCCCTTTGGGGAAATTTGTGCAGACTTTGGTAAATGATAAAATATGAACAGTGGTAGACTGTCTAAACAAAATAATTATTTGGAAAAAAATCTCTGCCACAGCTGAACCCAGAATTCCATTGTGTCCTCTTAAATGTACCAAGAAGAGGAAAGTTAGAGATTTACTAGACAAACCTGATTGCAAGGATGAGATGTATACTTTTCATCCAGAGTCTAAGGTAATTAAAGGCAAAATTCAATTAATAAATATAGAGAAATTAGAATGGTATTGTATAATAGAAAAAAGTAAGACCTCAGGTTCTTCAGTTTTAGAAGTGTTATGAGGGGAAAAGGCCTATTTAGTAAGATTAAGAAATTGTAGTGTAGTGTCTGTTCTCCAGAAAAAGGATTTCATCCCATTTTCAGGCATTTGGATAAGGGTCTCTATTCCTTCAGAAGCTTCAGGAAAGAGAGGGACTAGTTGCTTAAGCATTCATTCTCCTTATTTGTGACAGGATGAACTAGTGGTCCTTTCATTAACATATGGCTGATTTCTATTCTCAAAGTCAAGGCTAGCTTCCTCAACCCATGATTTCAAGCCACACACCAGCTCCTAAGCTTTCTTTTCTCCTATTTAATCCTACATGCATTTATAGAGTATAAATGGTATCTTTTTCAATTAAATGATGTTGGCAACTATCTTGATTCACCTTCAGATCATGTCCATCTCCTCCTTCTTTCTAACCACTGCAAACTCCACACATCTTAGGAACCTGAACCCCCTGCCCTAGCAGGTCTCCAGGAAAATATCCAATGGATTGCTTGTTATCCTACATTGTTACATCTCTTGAAGACAGATGAAAATGATGATTTGAAAATACTCAGGGTACTTAGTGTGTCTTAAGGTTTTTTGATTAAGCATTTTACCACTAACATGGGTGAAATTTGTTGACAAAACAGCACTCATTGGGGTACATCATCTGCCCTTGTGCTTATACTCAGGAGACTGAAACATAAGGGTCATGAGTTCAAATGTATTTCTGATTAATTATGGATATCCCAGCCAGGCTGAATAACAAACAACTCAAGAGAATCTGTGAAGACATGAAACCGAAAGCAGGGACAAACTCTCAAAGACAGCAGTTTGGGGATATTATGAATAAAGCTGCTATGAATGTAGTTGAGCAAGTGTTCTTGTGGAAGGATGGAGAAGCATATTTTGGTTATATGTCTGAAAGAGGTATAACTGGACCTGTAGATAGGTCAATTCCTAATGTTTGAAGGAACCACCATATTGAACTTCCACACCAGCACGTGATGTTTCTTGTGTTATTAATCTTAGCCATTATGGCAAGTTTAAAATAAATGTCAAAGTACATTTTTTAGTACACCCTTGATGGCTAAGTGTGGAACATTTTTAAATTGTTTCTTAGCCATTTTAGATTACTCTGTTGAGAATTCTGTGTTTAGATCTGTACTTCATTTTTATTGGATTATTTGGTGTGTTCATGTCTAGTTTCCTTAGTTCCTTATTATACTAGGTGAGACAACTGAGAACGACAACATGATATGTACTCACTTATAAGTGGGTATTAGCTGATATGTGAAGAAAAATCACAGTACAATCCAGAAACCCAGAGAAGATAAGTAACAAGACAGCTGTAGTGAGGGATGCGTAGATCTCACTAGAAAGAGGAAATAAAACAGATTTTGTGGGTGGATGGGTAGCAGGTATAGCAATGATCAGAAGAGGAAGGAAAGGACAGAGGGAGAGAATACATGGAAAGATGACTGGAATAGGGGAGGTTTTAGGGGGCAATGTGAAAACCTACTGCACTGGAAATTTCTAGGAAGCTATGAGTGTGACTGAAGTGAAGACAGCCAAGTAATTGAGAATAGAGAACCTGAACTGGCCGGATTCTGTAACCATACAAGGCTCCCAGTGGTGGGACTGATAACAATCAAGCCAAAAAATATTTGAACTACACTTGTCCTGCCTGCATGATACACTGGGGCAACAGCAGCTCAGAGCCTGTATAATGTCCAACCAATGACTGGTGTAACTTGAGGCACAGGCCACAAGAGGGAGCCCATGCCCAACACTGCCTGGATGTTCAAGAACTGGAAGTTGAATGGCTCAGAGAATTAAGTTAGGACCAAATATCAAAGATGGAAAAGAAAAAGTCAAGGAAATGATTCCAAATCTATTCTTCTATAAACAGAGAATGGTGCCTGTTTCACCACTGGACTTCCATCTGAAACTACCTAGTAATTTTCTCTGCAAAACACAGATTTTTCACTTCTTTGTTTCTTTTTCTCTAGAGACATGCATGAGTCATCAGTAATAAACATGCAACAAAATCAATATTTTATCTAAGCAATCAGCCTATTGCTTTTAATTACGGCTTACTCAGTTTCTTAGGGAATGGAGAAAGTAAGAAATATTTGGAGCTAAAATATTATAGAAATTACCTCTGGCTATATTTTTCATGGAGTCCATTTCCCACTGAAATGCTATGACCTTGACCTCCATGCATTAATCTCAGTTCTCCCTTCTTAGCAGTCCTACAAGATTGGCCACTGTGTAAAGCTTTCTATGGCTTTTGCCATCTAAACTCTTAATATCTTCAACTTTTCTCCAAATGTCATCAGTCCTAGGACCTATACTGCAAAAAAAAAATCACTTTTGATGTCCTATGTTTTGTCCTAACTTGCTTGTTTCTTGCTGTGATTAAATTTTCCAACTGAAAGTGTCTTAGGTAATAAAAGGGTTTATTTGGATATTACTGTATTATAACCCATCAATGTGGGAGCTTAGAATAGAAACTCAAGCTAGCACCTGAAGTCAAAAATCCATGGAGAAACTTTATTTACCTGCTCTTTCTCTTGCCTGGCCACTGTCTTGTGTCAGCTACCTTTCATATCCAGCCCAGGCCCACTTGCTTATGGATATTGCCATGCTCAATGGAAGAGCCTTCCTACATTAATCTCCAATCAACACAATCTCTCAACCACACAGTAACCAGCAATTTTGATCTGGGAACAATCTCAGTTGATGTTCCCCCACATGACTGTAGGCTACATCATGTTGATAGCAAAAGCTAATTAAGAAAAAGAGACAATGATACCTCAGAAGGTTTTAGAAACTCAAAACCAATGTATTAATTAACCATATCAATCATTTAAGCAGAAAAAATTAAATATGAAGATAGCAACAACTGGAAACACAGACATGTCTAGGAATGAGGATAAAAAAGGCTCTAAGATAAAAAAAAAACTGTTTCTGTACACAAATTTCACAAACAAATAAAAAAACATCAAGGTAATCATAACATAATATTGTAAATTTTTGTGAACACAAAAATTGATGAAGTTTCATAATTTTCCAGAGAAACAATATAATTAGATGCCAATAAAACTAAAAATATAGATAGCTCCACTGAAAAAATCAAGACACAAAGACACACCTACAAATATATATCATAGTCCTTTAACAAAATCTATAAGATTAAAAACAAAATCTCTGGTCATCACTCATATTGTGCATGCCAGTTCTCTCATTTGCTAATAATAAAAAAATGATTTGGATGAGGAAGGCTGTTCCACCAAAATTAGAGAGATTCACTTGAAGCTTTCTGGTATTTTAACTTTATAGAAAATAGTTTTGACTACTAAAAAGATCTCATTCTCTTATGATAAAGAAAATGATATTTTCTAGGAGACACCAATTTGTTTCTTATGCTTGATGATTGGATATGAGTCTGAATCACTGAGGAACTGAAAACTTTTCCAAACCAAATACAGGATAACAGGTTATTAAATCAAGAGTATATGTTTTATATTATACATCTAAAACAACTTAGTTTGCTCTAATAGCCTTATAGGTCACAAGAACTTTTGAAAACAAGTTTATCCTCATTTTTATGTGTAGGTTAATATGTGAAAGAATGAATGTCTTCCAAGTATGTACAGATGACACATAAGAGAGGAGCGTGTCAGATCCCTTGGATCTGGACTAGCAGGTGCTTATGAACCTCCCAATTTGGATGCTGGGATATGAACACAGATTGTCTCTGGAAACATATGCTGAAGCACTGGCCAAGCCCCATAGTACATTCTATCCAATAAATGAAAGGTCTATCACAGATTAATAACAAAAACAACAAAGTATAAATAAATACAGAAGTTAATAAATGATTTATCAGGAACATGATGAATCAATATTAAGATACTGGGTATGGGAAATTTGTAGCATGAGTTGAATACAATCCAAAGAAAATTCCCAACAATTCATAACAGCATACCTACTTCCAAAGCTAAATGCAAAGTGGTAACTCTCAGAAGGCTCATTGGATTATGAAAAAGTAGTACACATATTGACACAATGTGACTTCTATATTTACCACAAAGCTACAACCATCAAGAATATGTACAATATTTGTGAATGAATAAAGTAGATGGAGAGAAAAAGCCAAGAACAAAAGCAAAAAATATAGTCAAATTTGAATCAAGAGACCAAAGGAAGCACACAGAGGAAATGTGGGATCCTGACCAATGTTATCCAACTACCTATAATTATATGTGTATAGAAATTAAATAAACACAAATTTCACAACTCCCACAAAATCAACTCAAAGTTACCTTTAAATGCTGTTTCTGATGCTGTAGCTATGGATATATCTCCCAAACATAGAGGTCCCAAGCTCTAAAGCTTTCTAGGCAAATGGAGGTAATTGTATGCTATGGCTCTGTGAACTCTCATGTCCCCTTGTGGTTTCAGGCAAACCCAGTCCCACTGAAACCCAATCACAAAACAATGTAGAGGAATCATTTGTCTATATCCTGTCACATGGGTTATGACACATGATCTAAAATCTGCTCTATCCACTCACCTACAATCAAGCAAAAGTATTACAAGTATCACAGCCTCTTATAGCCAGGCAAGCAGAGCCTCCCACTCCCCATTGAAACCACAGTCAAAGAGTCTCAGAGAAGAAGGGCCATATCCCAGATCACCACTGTGACAAACAGAACCATAGTCTGGTTCATGGCCCATCACAGTCACAGAAGCTGTGACAGCTCAGCAGAACTGCTCTTCTTTGTCTGGGATCTGTGGTCCCCACACACACAGTGGCATGGATTGTGGTCTCATTCATAGCTCCTACAACAGAGCAAAATGAGAATCCTTTGACAGAACCTGCAAGCTCCTTCCCACTGGTGCTCCTAATTGCTAAGCCTTCCTGAGGTCCCACATTAGCTAAGGCTACCCATCTCAGACTCAGGACAGAGGCAGGTCCCCTACTGGGTGATCAGAATTCAAATGACACAGATAGCACAGGCCTTTTCAGCTCTGCCCTTACACCTTAGGGGCAGACAGGACCCTTATCTGGAAAATCTGTATTTTCAAAATTCCTCCAGTATCCCAGAGTAATTCTTGTTCTCCTTCCCAAGCACACAGTCCTTTGAGTACAAATACACATGGATTGTCCAGTGCAGCAAACCATTTCATGCATATCTAGGAAATCCTGCAGCCAAACACAGGTCACATTCGAACTAACTGTTAAAGAAAAACAGGCCATGAATTAGAAAACAATTAGTGGTCAATGATAGGGCTTGTAGGTAAGAAAGAGACCATGGACATATAATCTCAAAGAATTATTTGGAAGAGTTGGAGTGGAATTCATGGCCATGTGTTCCAGATACTAGGGATTTGTATGAAAAAAAAAAACAAGGATTACTCACATGCATTTTTTTTCCTGAGGCTACACATCTTAAACAAGGAAAATAGCAGTCCTGTTAGGCAGGGCCACACCATTTTACCCAAATCTTCTATATCAGTTAAACAAGTGTAACTACAGTAATTTTGTTTCATGATAGGGTCAGTCCTTTATTCAGATTACTGAATGTGCTGGTCTGTGTACCCCATGAAACAGCCACTCAGAACATCTGTAGATCACCAAAAATAGATTACATTACTTTACATTGCTATTCTCAAATACGGTAGAAAAATGAAAGCTCTCACCCTCTGTCCTTTCCCTCCCTTTCTGCACTTTCAATACATCACCTTCAAAGATTTTCAATGAACTCAATTCTTGCACATGTCCCTCTTCATGTTTATGTCCCCACAAAAAGCCAGAGAGACTGGGGAACACTCAGTAACTGCTCCATTTTTCCTTCTTACTGGTCCCATCCTAGAAAGAAGTGCTGGACTACCTTTCCAGCACTGGGCAGCAGAGGCAGGTTTAGGGGTTCAATGAAATTCTCAATTACATAGCAGGAGGCAAGCCTGGGCTACAGGAGACACTGCTCTACACAGAAATCAATAATCAACAGCTCTTGAGAGAAAAGGAATGAAACAATTAATAACCTAGACACATTAGAAAGCAGGAACAAATAGATAAAAGCAGCAATACACTTAAACATGTTCAAAATAACAGCAGTAAGTGTTATTTTAAAGTGATAAAATAATGTATTTTTCAAGATAAAAAACTGAGTTATGCCAGATGGTGGTGGCACACACCTTTACGCCAGCCCTCAGGAAAAAGTGGCAGGCAGATCTCTGTGAGTTTGAGGCCAATCTGGGCTATAGAGTGAGTTCCAGGAAAGTCTCTAAAGCTACACAGAGAAATCTTGTCTCAAAAAAAAAAGTTAGCTATATTGACTTTAAAAAGGAGTGGAACATTCTCCAGTAGAGGGAATATCATTAATAACAGATAGGTTGATCTTCCCAAATATACTGTTGGCTGCTGTGATCTGTAATCTGACCAACAGAGTTACAGTCAATGGCCTTTTTCTCAAACCTCTGAGCTTACATAACTGTGTCAAGCAGGGCTGAACATATCTGCATAGGAGTTTACTAATTGAAAATTCAGTATCCTTTGGTACAAGTTGACCTTCCCAAATTGTACAACCAGTCTGGTCTGTCTTCATTCACAAGTCATCAATCAGTACATGCTGGGAAATTACAAAACCACTCCCCTGCTACAACCAGGTTTGCTTTCATAATGGTGACTCCAGCAGCTCATGGCCTACCCTGTTTCTCCCAGCAGTGTACACAATAAACTATCCCTTCTATTCTGGTCTGAAGGTAGAAACCATGTTCCAAATGCAAATCTTCTTGCTTTTACTGCAATGGATATGCAACTGCATGACTCAAATGGATAATTTTGAAACTCTGAGGTGATACAATCATTTAATTTAATATTTTAATGTGTAATATAGAGTACAGGAAAGTCATTACCATAGAGAGCAACAGATTAGGACCAAGGCCTCTTGTGTCAGAAACATTTTTCTAACAGGATTGAAATGCAGCTGTTCTAGAATTAAAATGCCTTTCAAGGGAGAAATCATTCGACACACTTCAGAGATAAATAAAGAAATATCTATTTAATGATAGTGTGCATCCATCTCCAGCTAATGCTAAAAGAGGAGCCAGCCTAGAAGAGATTCTGCATTCCATATATGCTAATCATTCTTGTGACATTTAGGTTCAGGCTTCAGGTTACACATTCAGCAATTTAAATAGGGACAGGAGTCTACAAGTCTACTCACTTACACAGAGGGGAGACTTACAAAGCAAAGACATTTCCAAAATTATTTCTTATGTACCCCAATTATGTGAAACCACAGAACCTTCTTCAGTGACAAGGTCCTGAGGTGATGGTCATAAGAGATGAGAAAGAGGGGGAAATTATATGGTAGAAAAGATAAAAGCTGGGGTGGGGAGGTCTTTCACAAGCTATGTCTCATGTCACCTAAGCTCCTTAAGAAGAATAGCAATTTGGCACCGGAGATCACTTTCTAAATATAACACCAGTGGCACAGACACTGAGAGAAACAATCAATCAGTGGGACCTGTTGAAACTGAGAAGCTTTTGTAGAGCAAAGGACACAGTCAACAAGACAAAGCAACAGCCTACAGAATGGGAAAAGGTCTTCACCAACCCCACATCTGACAGAGGGCTGATATCCAGTATAAAGAACTCAAGAAATTAGACATCAAAATGCCCAACAGTCCAATTAAGAAATGGGCTATAGAACTAAATAGAGAAATCTCAACAGAGGAAGTTCAAATGGCTGAAAGACAGTTAAGGAATTGCTCAATATCCCTAATTATCCAGGAAATGCAAATCAAAACGACTCTGAGATACCACCTTACACCTGTCAGAGTGGCTAAGATCAAAAACACAAAAGGCAGCTTATGCTGGAGAGGATGTGGAGCAAGGGGAATTCTCCTCCACTGCTGGTGGGAATGCAAGCTTGTACAGCCACTTTGGAAATCAATATGGCGCTTCCTTAGAAAATTGGGAATCCATCTCCCACAAGACCCAGCTGTAACAGCACTCCTGGGCATATACCCAAGGAATGCTCAACCATACCACAAGAGCATTTGCTCAGCTATGTTCATATCAGCATTGTTTGTAATAACCAGAACCTGGAAACAATCTAGATGCCCTTCAACTGAAGAATAGATAAAGAAAATATGGTACATATACACAATGGAGTACTACTCTTGCAGAGAAAAAACAATGACATCATGAGGTTTGCAGGCAAATGGATGGATCTAGGAAAAATCATCCTGAGTGAGGTAACCCAGACTCAGAAAGACAAACATGGTATGTACTCACTCATAGGAGGATACTAGATGTAAAACAAAGATGACGAAACTGCTCTCACAACTCCAGGGAGGCTACCTAGAAGACGGGACCCTAGGAAAGACACAGGGATCACCCCAAGACAGAGAAATGGATGAGATCTACATGAACAGCCTGGATGACAGTGGGAGTAATGAAGGGTAAGGTTTGAAAGAAAGAAAGCTTAGGGGAGCAGGAGATCCCAGCTGGATCAAGAACAGAAAGGGAGAATGAGGAATAACAGACCATGATAAATGAAGACCACATGAGAACAGGAATAGGCAGAGTGCTGGAGAGGTCCCCTGAAATCCACAATGATACATCCTCTGTAGATTGCTGGCAATGTTCAAGAGAAAGCCTGATCTGACCTAGTATGGTGATCAGATGGCCAAACACCCTACCAGTTGAGCTGGAACTCTCATCCAATAACTGATGGAAGTGGATGCAGAGATTCTCAGCCAGGCCCCAGGTAGAGCTCCAGGTGTCCAATTGTCGAGAAAGAGAAGGGACTCTAACAGCGTGAATTGTTGAGACCAAGATGGAAAAAGCACAGGGACAAATAGCCAAACGAATGGAAGCACATGAATTATGAACCAAAGGCTGTGGAGCCCCCAGCTGGATCAGGCCCTCTGGATAAGTGAGACAATTGAATAGCTTGAACTGTTTGGGAGGCATCCAGGCTGTGGGACCGGGACCTGTCCTTAGTGCATGAGCTGGCTGTTTGGAAACTTGGGCTTACACAGGGACACTTTGCTCAGCCTGGAAGGAGGGGACTGGACCTACCTGCACTGAGTCCACCAGGTTTAAATGAATCTCCAGTGGAGTCTTGGCTCTGGAGGAGATGGGAATGGAGGGGAGGGAATTGGGGGAAGGTGGGTGTGTGTGTGGGAGGAGGGAGGACAAGGGAACCCATGGCTGATGTGTAAAATTAAAACACAAATATAATAATTAAAAAAAATAGAGGTCACTCACTGTAAAAAAGAAGAAGAAGAAGAAGAAGAAGAAGAAGAAGAAGAAGAAGAAGAAGAAGAAGAAGAAGAAGAAGAAGAAGAAGAATAAGAATAGCAATTTGGATACTACTTCCACGAGTGAAATCAAAGGTAATGGGGAACTTCTAGGAAGTCATCAGAAAGTATCATACAATAAATAGGACAGACTCAAAGAGGAGACTAATCAAACAATGCTGCACAAAGAGAAACAGGGTTTCTCAAGAACATTACTGACTAAGCCCACAGTGATCTGTGGACTGATATCGATAGTCCCTTGTGGTGGAAAGAGTTGGTTTCTCAGGATCTGAAGCAACCCAACCACAAGGGTCCTGGTTCCAGACCGTTGCTAGTTCTCCAAAGCATTTAGAAAGGAGCTCTGTTTTATTATCAGTAGTACATCAAGCACTTAAGGAAAGCTCCCTAGGCCTAGGTCCAAGGTTATTACTGGTTTTCCCAAAGATGTTCCTAATCCCTGTCTGAGGGCCTAAGTGAAAGCTTTGCTTGATCAGGTAATTTTTGAACATGTTAGTGTTTTACTTCTCTTTTGTCTTTCTCTTTTATTCTTATTTTCTTTTTGTTTTTTTATTTTTGGCTTTCCAAGACAGATTTTCACTGTGTAGCTTTGGAGCCTGTCCTGGAACTCACTCTGTATACCAAGCTGGCCTCAAACTCACAGAGATCAACATGCCTCTGCCTCCTGAGTGAGTGCAGGGATTAAAGGTGTGCACCATCACCACCTGGCTAGTGTTTTACTTTTCAAATTAGTTGACACCTGTTGTGATATTGCCCATCCTGCAGAACTATGCTTTATTCAAAGAGAAAACTGGAACTTTATGGCATGCCAGGACTGAAGGTTGGTTTTGACTCTGTAATGCCTCAATGAGCAGCTTGTTAGAGTCCCATTCTTTGATACAATGTAAGGCCTAGTGGCTTTTTGTAAATTAGCAGTGGCTTCTTTGTAATGGTTTGGAGCCAAACAAATGTGTATCCTACTGCCCTAATCTCTATCTGAGCTGGCTAAAATACACTTATCTTTGAGGGTTTTTTTTTTGTTGTTGTTGTGTTTTTTTTGAGGCAGTCCTCCCTAAGCTAAATTCTATTTTGTGAGACTAACTCCGAAGGATTAATAAATCCTTCATATTACCAATTCTACTTTTCTACATCACACCTTAGTAGTGGAGTGCTACCCAACACATGAGATGCATTTTACAACCGCCACAAAATTAACTGTAAATGAATCTTACATATGAAAGTGAAATGCAAAGTCCTGAACTTCTACAAGGTACTGGAAGATACTCTCCATGTTTGACAACCTGCTTTCCATGAGTGCACCAAAAGCATGTCAAAGTTCACTACAAAAACATTTCCTTTCTTTTTTCCTGTTTTTTTTTTTCTTTTTTTTGTGAGACAATCCTATCTCTGTAGTTTTGGTGCCTGACCTGGATCTCACTCTGTAGAACAGGCTTTTCTTGAACTCACAGAGAACTGCCTGATTCTGCCTCCCCAGTGCTGAGATGGGCCACCCTCACTCAGCACAAAGATGTTTCTACACCCAGCTCCTTCATTCAATTCTGTGAACAGATATAGCCCACACAGGAAAGTTATTCAGAGGCCTGTACCTGAGTCAGGAAAGTTTTAATTATCCCATGGGACTTCACAAGACTGGGATTCTGCAGGCATCCAGATCCAAGAAGGACCCATCATCCTAGATCCTGCACCTCACCATCTGGTCCACCCCATCTGGAGCAGCAGCTGCTCCACTCACTAAGTCATGGTTTACCAGCTTGGCCATACTCTCTGCTCAGATCCCTGCAGCAGCACACACAGCACAACACACAATACTGCTGGTTACAGCTTTTCTTCAAAGCCAAGACTGATTAATAACACTTGCCCCTGCCTCCAATAGCAGACCCCACTCTATTCCTGTTCTCCATAGGCAATTCCTCTTCCTCCTCCGGGACATAATGTGGCTAGCTGGCTTGTACAGACCACTATACTATGTGGGGTGGAGTGATTCCCTGTCACACAGGTAGAGGATGCATGGAATTTTAACAACTAAGGAGAGATTTAAAGACACACAAGGAGAGTATTAGTTGTGTGACTTAACTATACTAAACTAACATCAGGTGAACTGAAGGTACTTTTTTCCTGGTTGTCACAGGGACTTCAGACAACCAGCAAAGAAAAGCAGGACCGAGACCACAACCAACATAATAGGTCCATTGCATTAGGATTTCTATTCCAGATATTCAGAGCAAACTGTGGCAAATGAATAATAGTAAAGTGTAGTCAACATGGATAGTTGAATACTTAGAGAATATTTGAGCTAGGAAAAATGTGTTTATGAGCACTATTATTAGTCAACACATCTTACTCAGTGGGCAGGTGAAAAAAATACAATTGCTTTATTCAAGGTTTTCTACATGATCAGAACTGGTAGAACAAATCTTTCCATGTATGAAGAAAGTGGATACAGGCTTTCTTTGTGTAGCTTTGTAGCCTGTCCTGGATCTCACTCTGTAGACCAGGCTGGCCTAGAACTCACCGTGATACACCTGTCTCTGCCTCCCGAGTGCTGGGATTAGAGACATGTACCACCACGACCTGGCAGAAAGTGTTTTATTAGAATGTCTCACAAACTGTTCAGGTAGTCCAACAATGGCTGCCTACCAATGGAAATTTATAGAATTCAGTAATTGTTCAGTTCATGAGGCTGTATATCTCAGCTAGTCTTCAGTATACACCACAATTCTAAGGAAGTAGGCTCTAATGCTGGTAAAGGAATGAATGTGGTAGCCAGAGGTGGGAAAAGCAGGCAAAGAGACAGCTTCCTCCTTCAGTGTCTTTTATATGTGTAGGCTGTTTCCAGAATGTATGATCAAGATTAAAGGTGGAACTTATACTTTGATTTTTTTTTTGGTGTTTTGAGACTGTATTTACCTGTGTACTCATTCTGTAGACCAGACTGGTCTCAAACTCAGAAAATCCAACTGATTCTGCCTCCTGAGTGCTGGAGTTGAATGTGTGCACAGCCACCAAGTAGTTGAAGGAGGATATCACTTCAAATGACCCACATTAAAGATGAGTCTTTCATTTCAAAACCTTTTAAATATCCCTCACAGGTGTACACAACTCTTTGGGTTTTACTTATTTCCAGAGGTAGTCAATTGACTACCAAGAATAGCAGTCAAAATAGTCAAGACAGAATAAAGGAGAAAAAAATTCTTACTAGTAGGAGGTAGGTAGGGTAATGGATGCTTTTCCTAAACAAAGGGAACATTGTTCATTTTATTTAGGGAGTCTGGACACATTCATGTAGAGTTCTCCCTATTCTATTTTTTTAACATGATCACAATGCAAAAACAGAGATATTTAGGGGAATTCTTACCTCAAAGTAATGCAGAAACTTATATAAATTACAAAAATGATCAGAAGAATTGCCTCTGGGATTTTCATCTTGTATCACAAGGTCTTAGCTGAAAAGCAGATAAATGCCAGAGTGAAAGTAGGTTGCTCTTGAGCAGAGGTCACCTGTCAATCTTGATGGTGGATCTAAAAGATAATTGTACCAATATCACAATTCTCACAGATACAAAAGAGAAAAAACACAAATATGGAAACCATCCTGGAAAAGTAACTTAACAGTACTGTATATTCTGCTCTTAGATGAAGAGTTATGATGATCTGTGTTAACTTCAGAACAAGGATGCTATTGCCTCTGAGAAGGCTGGCTTGACACAAGGCCACAGTTGGTTCCATGAAAGATCAGAAGGACTTCATTTTAACTAGCCCTGGCTGTGGTCTGTCTCAGGTTTGTGACCTCACCGTAAAGAATTCCATTCTTTCCCTTTTTCTAACTTAAAAATTTAGTTATATGATGTTTTGTCTGTGCACATATTGACAGAGGCTAGAAAAAGGCAGAGGATACCTGTAATTGGTGTTACAGCAAATTGTTAGCTACCATGTGGGTTTTAGAAAAGACACCTGGATCCTCTGTAACAACAGCCAGTGCTCTTAATTGCTGAGCCATCTGTCACACCTCTTTTTAATTTAAAATGTATTTTTATAAATTGTTAATTAAATGATATTAAAATCACATTTTTTCAACTCTTCATTCCATCCCTTCACAAATCCTCTCTAAATTCCTTCCTAGGTATGGATGAATAAGTTTGCTAAAATACATGAATATACCTGCTGTGTCATCTTTTTTCTCCTTTATTATTTATTATATATTTATATATTATATAATTAATTTTAAATAACTTTAATAATTATATATTTAACTTTACACATCAGCCATGGGTTCCCCTGTCCCACTCTTCCCCTCCCTCCCACCTTTCCCCTATCCCCTCTCCTCTATTGCCATCTCCTCCAGGGCCAAGACTCCCCTGGGGATTCAATTCAATCTGGTGGATTCAGTACAGGCAGATCAAGTCCCCTCCTTCCAGGCTGAGCAAAATGTCCCTGTGTAAGCCCAAGGTTCCATACAGCCAGCTCATGCACTAAGGACAGGTTCAGGTCCCACTGCCTGGGGGCCTCTCAAAGAGTTCAAGCTATTCAATTGTCTCACTTATCCAGAGGGCCTGATCCAGTTGGGGGCTCCAGAGATTTTGGTTCATGATTCATGTGTTTCCATTAGTTTGGCTATTTGTCCCTGTGCTTTTCCAATATTGGTCTCAACAATTCACACTCTTATAGTCCCTCCTCTTTCTTGACAATTGGACTCCTGGAGCTCCACCTGGGGCCTGGCTGAGAATCTCTGCATCCACTTCCATCAGTTATTGGATGAGAGTTCCAGCATTACAGTGAGGGTGTTTGGCCATCTGATCTCCAGTCTAGGTCAGATCAGGCTTTCTCTCAACCATTGCCAGTAGTTTACAGTGGATGTATCATTGTTAATTTCTGGGGACCTCTCTAGCACTTTGCTTCTTCCTGTTCTTATGTGGTCTTCATTTATCATAGTCTGTTATTCCTTGTTCTCCCTCCCTGGAGTTGTGAGTAGCAGTCTAGTCATGTTTGTTTTATATCTAGTGTCCTCCTATGAGTGAGTACATACCATGTTTGTCTTTCTAAGTCTGGGTTACCTCACTCAGGGTGATTTTTTCTAGATCCATCCATTTGCCTGCAAACCTCATGATGTCATTGTTTTTCTCTGCATTGTGTATACATATCATATTTTCTTTATCCATTCTTCAGTTGAAGGGCATCTAGGTTGTTTCTAGGTTCTGGTTATTACAAACAATGCTGATATGAACATAGCTGAGCAAATGCTCTTGTGGTATGGTTGAGCATTCCTTGGGTATATGCCCAGGAGTGCTGTTACAGCTGGGTCTTGTGGGAGATGGATTCCCAATTTTCTAAGGAAGTGCCATATTGATTTCCAAAGTGGCTGTACAAGCTTGCATTCCCACCAGCAGTGGAGGAGAATTTCCCTTGCTCCACATCCTCTCCAGCATAAGCTGTCTTTTGTGTTTTTGATCTTAGCCACTCTGACAGGTGTAAGGTGGTATCTCAGAGTTGTTTTGATTTGCATTTCCTGGATAATTAGGGATGTTGAGCAATTCCTTAACTGTCTTTCAGCCATTTGAACTTCCTCTGTTGAGAATTCTCTGTTTTGTTCTATAGCCCATTTCTTAATTGGACTGTTGGGCATTTTGATGTCTAATTTCTTGAGTGCTTTATGTGTTCTGGATATCAGCCCCCTGTCAGATGTGGGGTTGGTGAAGACCATTTCCTATTCTGTAGGCTGTCACTTTGTCTTGTTGACCATGTCCTTTGCTCTACAAAAAAGCTTCTCAGTTTCAACAGGTCCCACTGATTGATTATTTCTCTCAGTGTCTGTGCTACTGGTGTTATATTTAGGAAGTGATCTCCAGTGCCAATGCATTCAAGACTACTTACTATTTTCTCTTCTATCAGGTTCAGAGTAACTGGATTTACATTGAGGTCTTTGATCCACGTGGACTTAAGTTTTGTGCAAGGTGACAGATATGGATCTATTTTCAGCCTTCTACATGTTGACATCCAGTTATGCCAGCACCATTTGTTGAAGATGCTTTCTTTTTTCCATTGTATATTTTTGGCTTCTGGTCAAAAATTCTACATTCATAGGTGTGTGGGTTAATGTCAGGGTCTTCAATTTGATTCCATTGGTCCACATGTTGGTTTTTATGCCAATACCAGGCTGTTTTTATTATGGTAGCTCTATAGTAGAGATTGAGGTCGGGAATTGTGATGCTTCCAGAGTTTGCTTTATTGTACAGGATTCTTTTGGCTATCCTGGGTTTTTTGTTTTTCCATATGAAGTTGAGTATTGTTCTTTTCAGGTCTGTGAAGAATTGTGTTGGTAATTTGATGGGGATTGTGTTGAATCTGTAGATTGCTTTTGGTAAGATCGGCATTTTTACTATGTTAATCCTGCCTATCCATGAGGATGGGAGATCTTTCCATTTTCTGACATCTCTTTCAATTTCTTTTTTCAGGGACTTAAAGTTCTTGTCACATAGGTCCTTCACATGCTTAGTTAGAGTAACCCCAAGGTATTTTATATCATTTGTAGCTATTGTAAAGGGTGATATATCTCTGATCTCCTTCTCAGTCTGTTTGTCTATTGTATACAGGAGGGCTACTGATTTTTTGAGTTGATCTTGTATTCTGCTATGTTGCTGAAGGTGTTTATAAGCTGTATCAGTTCCTTGGTTGAATTTTGGAGGTCACTCATGTATACTATCATGTCATCTGCAAATATGGAGAACTTGACTTCTTCTTTTCCAATTTGTATCCCCTTAATCTCCTTATGTTGTCTTATAGCTCTGGCTAGAACCTCAAGAACTATATTGAATAAGTATGGGGAGAGGGGACAGCCTTGCCTTGTTCCTGATTTTAGTGGTATTGCTTTGAGTTTCAATCCATTTAATTTGATGTTGGCTGTTGGCTTGCTATAGATTGCCTTTATTATGTTTAGGTATGTTCCCTGTATTCCTCATCACTCCAAGACCTTTATCATGAATGGGTGTTGGATTTTGTCAAATGCCATTTCTGCATCTAGTGAGATGATCATGTGTTTTTTTTTTTTTTCCTTTGAGTTTGCTTATATGGTGTATTACATTGACGGACTTTCATATTTTAAATCACCATAGCATCCCTGGGATGAAGCCTACTTGATCATGGTGGATAATTGTTTTGATGTGTTCTTGGAGTCTGTTTGCCAGTATTTTATTGCCCTGGCCAGTAGGGTTTCAACAGGGCCACCCACCTGTGCGAGCGAATGAAAGGACAGGGGACACAAGAGACTGACAGCAAGACAGTATTCTGATCAAGGTGCCAAACTTTATTTTCCTCCACATAGCTTATATAGCATAAGAGGGGAAAGGGCAGGAAGGAGGGAAGGGGAAGGAATGTGGAAGACGTGCAGAACGTGGGAGACGTGCAGGTCGTGCAACTGCAAGAAGTCTGCTAAGGTCAGGGGCCATTCATTTGTTCTATTGCTACTCTACCTGACCATGGAATGCTCTTTACATTCGGTTGCCATGGCACCTGACTGTGGAATGTTCTTATTTTTGGGAGCTTCCAGTTAGCAAACAGGTGTTACTGCTCTGGGGAAGGGCAATGGGCTTATGACTTGTTCTCTGTCTTAGCTAGTACTTTCCATGGTTCATGTTTGGTTCCTGAAATCTTGGTCCCTAAACATTTTATTGAGTAGTTTTACATCAGTGTTCATGAGGGAGATCAGTCTGTATTTCTCTTTCTATGTTTCATCTTTGTTTGGTTTAGGAATCAGGGTAATTGCAGCCTCACAGAAAGGGTTTGGTAATTTTCCTTCTGCTTCTACTATGTGGAACAATTTAAAGAGTATTGGTATTAAGTTTTCTTTGAAGATCTGGTAGAATTATGAAGTGAAACCATCTGGTCCTGGGCTTTTTGTGGTTGGGAGACTTTTAATGACTGATTCTGTTTCCTTAGGTGTTATTGGACTATTTCAATTATTTATCTGGTCTTGATTTAACTTAGGTATGTGGTGCCTATACAGAAAATTATCCATTTCTTTTAGATTTTCCAGTTTTGTGGAGCAGAGGTTTTTGTAGTCTGACCTGATGACTCTCTGGATTTCCTCATTGTCTGTTGTTATGTCCCCCTTTTCATTTCTGATTTTGTTAATTTGGATGCTCTCTCTCTGTCTTTTGGTTAGTTTGGATAAGGGCTTGTCTATCTTGTTGATCTCAAAGAATCAACTCTTTGTTTCATTAATTCTTTGTATTGTTCTCTTTATTTCTATTTTATTGATTTCAGCTCTCAGTTTGATAATTTCCTGGCATCTGTTCCTCCTGTGAGACTTTGCTTCTTCCTATTCAAGGGCTTTCAGGTGTGCTGTCAAGTCACTAGCATGAGATTTCTCCATCTTCTTTATGTGGGCATTTAGTGCTATGAATTTATTAGCACTGCTTTCATAGTGTCCCATAAGTTTGGGTATGTGGTGTATTTATTTTCATTGATCACTAGGAAGTCTTTATTTTCTTTCTTCATTTCTTCCATATCCCATTGTTGATTCAGTTGAGCATTATTCAGGTTCCATGAGATTGTAGGATTTCTATAGTTTTTTTTTTTTTTTTTTTTTTTTTGTTGTTGTTGAAATCTAACTTTAAACCTTGGTGGTCTGATAGAAAATAGGAGATTATTCTAATTGTTTTGTATCAGTTGAGATTTGCTTTGTGGCCAAGTATGTGTTTGATTTTAGAGAAGGTTCTATGGAATGCTGAGAAGAAGGTATATTCTTTTTTTGTTAAGGTAGAATGTTTTGTAGATATCGATTAAGTCCATTTGAGTCATAACATCAGTTAAGTCCGTTATTTCTCTGTTAAGTTTCAATTTGGCAGATCTGTCCAGAGGTGAAAATAGGGTGTTGAAATATCCCACTATTAATGTGTGGGGTTTCATATGTAATTTAAGCTTTAGTAATGTTTCTTTTACATATGTGTGTGCCCTTGTGTTTGGGGCATAAATGTTCATAAATGAAACTTTATCTTGGTGGATCTTCCCTGCAATGAGTATGCAATGTCCTTTATCATCTCTTTTGATTTATTTTTAGTTTGAAGTCTATTTTGCTGGATATTAGGATAGCTACACCATCTTGCTTCTGAAAACCATCTGAATGGAAAATCTTTTCCCAGCCTTTTATTCTTAGGAGGTGTCTATCTTTGAATTTGAAGTGTGTTTCTTGTATGCAGCAGAAAGATGGGTCCTGTTTTCGTATCCATTCTGTTAGTCTGTGTCTTTTTATAGGTGAATTAAGTCCATTGTTATTAAGGGATATTAATAACCAGTTATTGTTCATTCTTGTTATTATTTTTATTTTATTTTTTGGTGGTAGTTTGTGTGTACTTCTCTTCTTTGAGGTTTACTGCTGTGGTGTTATTTATTGCCTGTGTTTTTGAGGGTGTATCTGACTTCCTTAGGTTGGAATTTTCCTTCTAGTGCTTTCTGTAGGGCTGAGTTTGTGGATAAGTATTCTTTAAATCTGGCTTTGTCTTAGAATGTCTTCTTCACTCCATCTATGATGATTGAAAGTTTTGCTGGGTATATTAGTCTAGACTGGCATCCATGGTCTCTTAGAGTCTGCATTATAGCTCTCCAGGTCCTTCTGGCTTTCAAAGTCTCCATTCAGAAATCAGGTGTTATTCTGATGGGTTTGCCTTTATAAGTCACTTGGCCTTTTTCCTTTGATGCCCTTAATATTCTTTCTTTATTCTGTACATTTAGTTGTTTAATTATAATGTGGCGAGGGACTTTTTTTGGTGGTCTAGTCTGTTTGGTGTTCTGTAGGCTTCTTATATCTTCATAGGCGTTTCCTTCTTTAAGTTGGGAAAGTTTTCTTCTTTGATCTTGTTAAATGTATTTTCTGTGCCTTTGAGTTGGTATTGTTCTCCTTCCTCTATCCCTATTATTTGTAGGTTTGGTGTTTTCATAGTGTTCCAAAATTTCTTGGACGTTTTGGGTCATGACTTTGTTGGCTTTAGTATTTTCTTTGACTGGTGAATGTAGTTGGAGAGCTTCTCTCCAGGTTTCACCAAGCTCTCGCAGTCCCACAACTCATGTATAAAATAATCATACAGACACTTATATTATTTAAACTGCTTGGCCATTAGCTCAGGCCTACCATTGTCTAGCTCTTACTCTTAAATTAACCCATTTCTGTTAGTCTATACTTTGCCATGTGGCTTGTGGCTTACTGTTGTCTTTACATGATGCTTCTCCTGGCAGCTGCTGGCAGTGTCTCCTCCCAGCCTTTCTGTTCCCAGCCCTCTCCTCTCCCTTGTCCTGCCTACCCTATCCTTCCTGTCTGGCTACTGGCCAATCAGCACTTTATTTATACAGAGTGATATCCACAGCAGGTGAATCTATTTCTTCTACTGTACCTTCAACACCAGAGATCTTCTCTTCCATCTCTTGCATTCTGTTGGTTATACTTGCATCTGAAGATCCTGTTCATTTACTCAGATTTTCTATTTCCAGCATTCCTTCTGCTAGTGTCTTCTTCATTTTTTCTATTTCCCTCTTAAGGTCTTGGACTGATTCCTTCATCTGTTTCATTGCTTTCTCATGATTTTCTTTCAAGGACTTATTGTTTTCTTCTGCTTTATTTGTCGTTTGCTCTAGTTTTTTTATAGTGTTCTTCCCATTTTTTTTGTCTGTTCCTCCACTTTATTTTTGATTTCTTCTAAACAAAGCTATAGCCTCTTCATGATGTTACTTATAAGATTGTTTTCTTCTGCTTCTTCCATTCTGTGATGTTCAGGTCTAGCTGTTGGAGAAGGGCTAGGTTCTGGTGATGCTGTATTGCTCTTTATTTTGTTGTATGTACTTCTGCCTTGATGTCTGTCCATCTCCTTGTGGATTCATTCTTGGTCTTATCAGTGCACTTAGTCCATACAGAGCTGACAGATTTTGGGAGCCTCTCTCTGGTCCAGATGGAAGCTCTGGGCCAGATGGGAGCTCTGGTCCAGATGGAAGTGCTGGCCAGATGGGAGCTGGGGGCTGGTCTCTGAGTCTCAGGAAGTCCCTGGGGTCTCCATATCTTGTCCAGATGGGAGCTCCTCTTGTCCAGATGGGAGTTCTGGGGCAGGATGGAAGCTCTGGTTCACATGGGAGTTCAGGGGCAGATGGGAGCTGGGAGCTGGTCTTTGAGTTTCAGGAAGTGTCTGGGGACTTGGGCAGATAGGTGTGGGGTCAGACTGTGGAGATTGAAGGGTTTGCCTGCAGTCTTGGAAAATGGGGACCTTCCTGTGGTGCCGAATGGCCAGAAACTGGGGCGAAGTTGGGCAGGTCTTCCTGGGATGGCTTGTCCCCAGGGTTGGGTGTCCAGGGCTGGGACCTAGGTGTGGGCCTCTCTAGGTGTGACCCCAGGCACTCACCTCTGGTCCAGATGGGAGCTCCAGTGCAGGATGGGAGCTCGAGTTTGGTCTCTGAGTCTGAGGAAGTGGGTGGGGTCTCAGACAGATGGGTGTCGGGGCAGTGTGAGGAGATTGCAGTGTCTGCCTGCAGTCTTGGAAAAGAAGGCTTTCTTGGAAGGCTTTCCCCTGGGGCCCGCCAAATGGCCTGTGACTGGCTTTTTAAGGATTCTCCTGCACATGTCACTGTGTCCATTTTCATTAGTTGTGCATATATCGATATTTGGCTGACCACATTGTACTGAATAAACAATGTACAGGAAGCTCATCCCTGCCTGAGCTAATTCTCTCAAATGGAGGAGAATTCCACATTTTAAACAGGACTTCCTTTATGGAAAGGACAACTCTTTGTCTTTATTGGAGTGGATACTTATTTGTACTATTATGACCAGATTGTGAGGACCCCCAAAAGACCAACATGGAGACCAAATCCTGTATATAAGAACAAAGAGCCTTTATTTTCAAGATCAGAGCTTGTTCTCTTTCTCTGTTTAATGCAGCAGTAAGATCAGAGAGCTCTGTGTCCAGGCAGGGTGAGATTTTTATCATAGCAGTGATTGTGGTGAGGGGATTTCTAAGGGTTCAGGACCCTGATTGACTGATATTTGTCTAGGGGTTTAAGGAATGTTTGGAATGTCAGGTAATTGCACTGGGTGGGGTCATCTTATGGATTTTCCTAATAATTTGTCCAATACAACAAAAAATGGATACAGCAGGTTGTATTTGAAAGGGAAACATCAGTAACCCTCTTGAGATGACACATCCCCCTCCCCTCCTCCAAAGGTTTTTGCTGACCAGCAGTTTTAGAAGGGATCAGAAATTGAACTTACACAGCTATGATAATAAATTCATGTATCCTAGACTTGGCAAAACAAGATATGGTGAGTAATGGACTCAACTGACCAGAATTTAACCTTAGAGGACTGTGGGACTGCAACAATAAATCTGAATGTGTCAACAAAAGCTGGAGAGATATCTCAGCCATTAAAGGCTAGACTCACAACCAAAAATATTTTTTTCTATTTTTCATTGTTCCCTGGTTTAAGAATTTCATTCCATTTTTCTTAAGTAATGATTGTTTATTTGTTTATTTGTTTGTTTATGTAAGTTTAGAGCACTGGTTCTCAACATTTGGTGTCATGACTCCCTTTAGGGGATTAAATGATCATATTCCAGAACTGGCTTAATGACACCAGAACGCTAAGATATTTATATTACAATTTGTAAGAGGTACAACAATGTAGTTATCAGGTAGCATTGAAAATAATTTTATAGATAAGTGGGTCACCAAATCATGAGGAACTTATTAAAAGGTCAGAGCATTAGGAAGGTTGCGAACCACTGATTTAGATCAATGTCTCTTGTAGCTTAGGCTTGCCTCACACCATAAAATTGAGAATCCCTTTGAACATCTAATCCTGCTTGTGCTGCCTAGTGCTGAAAAGACAGTCCTGAAACTCCTTGCAGGCTGCACCTTGACTGGTTTGTGGGAAGGAAAAATAGACCAGTGAATGAGTATCCTCCAAATAATCTAGATTTAATTATGAATTTACAGATGAATGTGGCTTTGTTAGAATTGAGTTCACTTCCCAGTAAACAGGGGTAGTCACAGTAGAGAAAGGGATGGGCAAGAAAGAGCATGAAAGCTTTTCTGCCCTGACAGTAATTGATGTTAGCAGGGCTGTGTGGAAGGTCTGATCTGTTGGTCCACCAGCCTGAGGACCTGAGTTTGAACCCCCAGCACCAAACCAAACCAAAACAAAACATGGAAAACAATGGGATCCTCAAACCCAGGCAAGGAAGAAGGGGCAATAAAAAATCCTGAGAGATGGTAGTTCAGTGATACCCTGTCACAAAAGAAAGACACTCTTACTTGGCCAGACAAGATGCAGTGTAAGGAGCATGGCTTCAGGATATTCCTGCAATGTGCTCTCTTCTTGCCCCCATTATTGCAAACTTGAAAACGCAGCTGGGAGGGTTCTTCCTGCTCTTGAGAACTTGGAGAAAGTAATGTGCCAAACAAGGTGAACATCACCAGCAATCCCTCAGATGGGGTAGGGCCTTAGAATTCCCCACCTCGCTGATGTGCTGGCACTCAGTCCCTTAAGATTTGAAAATGTGGGCTTGCTCAAAATGGCAGGCAGGGCAGCTTAGAAAGGAACTTCTTGTAGGTTAGCAGGTGTCCATGTTTCCAGCATCATGGACCAGCAATGCAAGGTGTTCAAGGTTCATGTGAGTTCTCACAGAGGCCCTGAGGAGAAACAGGAGCCCAGGATGCATATAGGGTTTGTGCTGGGGTCCTCAGGACTTAAAGGCAGGGTGCAGCCTGGGGATGTACAGATGCCCATGTGGGCATGGCTAGAGGGCCTAAATCTTCCTATGCTATGCTCATGTGGGTGTGTGTGTGTGTGTGTGTGTGTGTGTGTGTGTGTGTGTGTGTGTATGTGTGTGTACTTGCAGCATGTGACTCAGTGGGAGTTGCCTGGAAAAAGTACCTTACATTCCCTGCAAAACTCTTTGTTTTTTCTCCTCTGCAAAGTGACTGGATTGAGCTAACCCCACTTATTAAATTTCATATCTCTTGTGCTTACACTTTGGTTTTATGCAGCTCTACCTTTTCTGTCTCCTGCCTTGCAATTCTGAGCATGAAACTAACCTTATTCATGCATGCTGAATAAGTTTTCTACCATGGAGCCACATCTCCAGCCAGGAATCAAGTATGCTTGTTGCACAAAGCACAAGCCTCTAGCTTTGACTTCTTTCTTGGGCAAAACTATTTCTCAGGTCTAGCCAGTGACAAGAGAGGTCATGTGGAACTCAGGACTCCTGGTTTAACTCCCTCCCTGACAAAAGACCATGAACTTGTGGCTTCCCTTTCTTCCTCTCTCTGGAGTGACATGTATTAGTTAGATGTGTCCAATATTACACCAAGTAAGAGTTGGTTGTGCCAAGTGCTTGGCTGCCAAGATCTCTGTGTGCATCACATCAGAGAGACAGCTACTGCTTCTTTACATGGAAAGAATGGAACATCCAATACACAGGCCCTCACAGTGACAGGTGGCTTGGGTTATCATAGATACAGAATTGGGGACAAAAAGATTATGGCTTGGGATGAGGGGAGTCTATTATGATTTGCTGTGGTCCGCAGGAATATATCATAAGAACTCAGCTGGTTATGGCAAAGTCACTACCTGGAGAAATCAGGGAATCCCCCTAGAGGAAGCCAAGGAGTTTTTGGTGTTACTTGGCTTGTTATATATCAGCTGTATTCTGTTATGAAAATCATGTGTGCCTTCATAGTTTTCCCAATTGACTTTTCCCTAAGAAGGGCTAACAGTGTGGACTGATCATTCTCTGGACATACACATTCCAGGAATTTGGAGAACTGCCTCACGAAAGGCTTTCTCTGGAATCAGATTATCTATCTTAGCCACTTTCAAGGACTACAGGAAACACCACCCAGGTGGGCACCCAGCTTCTGAGGACTAACAATAACAGCCCATGTGCAAGTCTCCTGACTGAAATTCCACAAGGATACACCGCCCAGGTGGGTGCCCAGCTTCTGAGGACTAACAATAACAGCCCATGTTCGAGTCTCCTGACTTAAGATAAATTCCACAAGGAGACACCGCCCAGGTGGGCGTCCACCTTTCAAGGACTAACAGTGATAGTAGCCCACATACAAGTCTCCTGACTTAAGGTAAATTCCACAAGATTCCACAAGGGGGCACTGCCTAGGTCAGGTGGACATTAAGTAATAGCTTTATACATTTTAGCTTGGACCCTGCCTTTATATACTGGGACTTTAGGGCATGGGAGAGAGTAGAGAAAAGAGAATGGAATAACTAGATGGGTAAGGACTTGAGAGGAACAAACTGAGGTGGGAAAGAACTAGATTGAAGGGCTAGAAGAGAGTAATAGAGGAACGAGATGGGAGATGAGAAAGCCAGATGGGGAAGAACAAGATGAGAAAGAAGGAGATGAGAGAGGAGCTGATAGTGGGAAGAACTAGATGGATGAAAACCTAGAAGGGACAGAACTATATGAAGGAATGAAGATAGAACCTAGATGGGACAGTAGATATATATAGAGAAAAATCAGACAAGAAAGGACCTTGGCATTGTTGGTTAAAGCAGTGCTGCCTGTCTGCTGCGGCCATGCCAACAGAGTAAGAGTGCTGGAGTCACGACCGAGGAGCATGCTGGAGGAAAGTCATGAGCCATTGTTACCTTTTAGAGTTTTATTGGGAGAGAGAGGGAGAGAGAGAGAGAGAGAAACAGAGAAACAGAGACAGAGAGACTGAGTGGAGGGAAGAGAGAGGAAAGAGGAAAGGGATGCACAGAGGGCCCACCTGCTTTTTAAGCTGGGACACTATCACAGACTGATGATGCAATTAAGGACAGAACCCTTATAGGCATGAGAGCAGAATACAAGCTGTGTAGAGAGAAAACTATCACAGAATAATAAAGTGTATGAACTAAGGAGTTTTTGGTACATAGGTTCATTTCTTTTCATCAAAGATTAATTATCAGCTGGTTGAAGATTCTTCCTGGACCCTGGGAGGGGACTATCGAGGGGTTGGACCCCCATAGTCCCTGATAATGATTCCTCAGAATAGGTGACTGGCACCCAGCCAAACCTGGAAAGCCTTGTCAGTGATGAACCCATGATGACAAGAGCAGAGACTCCATCATGCTGCTCTTTGGGACACTTGCTGTGGTTCCTGTTTTGTTTGTCTAATCTGTCTTTTCAGTCAGTCTCCAGGAATAGATTTTTGTTCTTAATTCCCAAAATGGATTCAGCAGGGGATGGCTTTGTAGACGAATCCCTAGACTTTCTTAAATCATAAAGTTTGCATGAGAGACTAGACTCATGTTCTAGCTTTTAGCACACGCAAGGCACAGGCGTCCCCAGCATACCAAGAGAGTCCAACCCTCTACAATAGCATTTAATTATGACATTTGGTGTGGCATCTTCCTTTGCTCCATATTCTACCTTGACCATCCTCTGATAGTGTAGTGTCTCTGGCTTTTATCATTAAAAGTGTGTTGACCAAAGATGATGACAGGTTGTGTCATGTTGAGAGGGCCACATTGGATGGACCAAGGGTGGGAATAGATGCTGTGTGCTATGAGCCCATCTCCCAGTGTAATTTTTCAAGGATTTTTGTGGCTGTATTTTTCTAGTGTCTCACTAACTCTGCAGCTGCTCACATCCAAGTAAACACACAAAGGCTTATATTAATTAATTGATCAGGCCTACCACTGACTACCTCTTACACTTAAATTAAGCCCATTTCTGTTAATCTATATGTTGTCACATCTTTTGTGGCTTTATCTGTGTGCCATGACATGCTGCTCCCTAGTTGGCAGGCTCAACCTTACTCTTCCCAGAATTCTATTTGCCTGCTTATCCCACCTATACTTCCCGCCTAGCCACTGGCTAATCAGTGTTTTATTAAACCATTGTACAAAAGCATTATCCCACAGCATTTTCCCTTGATAACACCGATCTGATCATCAGAGAATGTTGGGCTTCTGAGACATTTTCATTTGGAAGTTTGTCTTCTTAGCACAGAAAATGGCCTATTGGGCAAGAAAATGCCCTAGCTTCAACTGTTAATAGTATTTATACTGTCCCTTTGGTACAAGCAGCACACAAGGAAAAGTGACTATTTAACTCTGCCATGGCAGGATAGGATAGTGTTTCAAAAAATCTGCTTCTGAAAATGGTCTGATAGATACTCTAGACCTGTAGCCAATTTGAATGTACCAATGATACTGAGAAATTCTAGGTGCCTGTCTAGGCTGCCAGCTGTCTCTGTCTATTCTCACAAGACTCCTGAAAGTTGCTTGTGTCCTCCCATTTCTCAGGTATTATTATTGTATTCCTTCTCAGGTCTTTGATTGGATTAGAGAATAACAGTCATAATTACAATCTTCTTGTATATAAGGTAGAACATATTATGTGTTAGATTCAGGTCCTTCAAGGTAGGACATCTTTTGGAAGGACCTCTGTAACATGCTGTTTACCTATGTTCCACACTCTTCTGGATTTTAGTATATGTTTCTTGTTTGGTGTTGTTCTTGTTGGTGTAGTTTCATCTTGCATTTGCATAATCCATTATTCCTCCAGGACAATATTTTGTAATCATCCCTATTGTAAATAGTTTTGTATTAGGTTAGAATTTTCTTGTTTAGACAAAAGGAGGAGATGTAGTAGGGAGCTGTTCCAGATTTGACCTTAAAACACCGCCCCTAGTGTGACAACATGTAACTGCAACACCTGCCTAAGACCTGCCTCTGGGGCTGACCTCCCCCTGGAGCATGGCTGAGAAGGAACCCTTTAAGACTCACAGTGTGTATGTCTTTGGCCCTTTCTGGATAACTTGTGGTCCTGGAATCTGGATGGGAGACCAAGCCAGAGTTCTCCCCTAGATTGTACCTCATCTCTCCTGGGTCCTGTAACCAACCTCTACTGGACTATTTATTATCTCAGAAATAAATATCTCTTGATTATCTGATAAATTACTTGGAATTACCTTGTTAATTACAGTAATAGTTTTTCTCCAAGTCTTTGTTTACTTCAGGGGATTCATCATTCCTCCCCACCATTGTGACCTAATTTCCCAGCAGCCTTTTTTATCTCATGATCATTTTATTGTTTTTTAATAACCACTCTCCCAGAATACCTACATAGTCACATGTATTAATAATTATTAATCAGAGAATATATATACAATATATTCTCATTTCTATCATTTTATCATTTATATGTTTGGAAATGTGACTTTGATCTAAATTGATAATGCAATTTCCAAGTGAACAGAATGTGTTTAATAATGGCTAATAGTTTCATTTCATATTCTAAAAATAATGTAAACAGTAGTTGATTACATGACATGCTTAAAGAGGACCCCTTCAAATTTTACATATTTTAAAATACAAGTTCATGACATGGACCTCTACATGTTTATCATGTTTGGACATTAATTCCTTATGGAAGAAGTGCTGAAGATTTGTGTTTCATCTCTTTGCTACTTCCTACATATTGGTGTCATTTTATGAAAAGTTTCTGTATTATTTTTGTCTAATTCTACATAGTTAGATAAAAATTGCCTTTCATTTCTTCCAGATCTGTTTTGTTATCCCATTCAGGAGTTGTTCCCAAAAGAGTATACACAGGATACTTGCCAAAGAGAAATATCTGGACAGTTTGGATATAATAGCCTTGGCAAATTACATATAAGGAAGTTCTGGGCATGTAGATCTGAAAATAAAGAGCCTGAATCATGTGCTGATGGAAATGATCTTCATCCAGCACCCATCACTGACATTCCTGAGAGAATAGATGAAGAAGTTGCAGCTTCTCCTCACAAAGTTAACTCTGTGTCATTTCCATTCAGATCCTGCAATTTCCTTTCAAATATTCAAAATGACTCAAACCACACTGAAGGGAAACAACCAAAATCCAAAGCATGTAGACAGTATTTCACCCACTCTTCAAAATTTGAGGGGAATCCAACATTCAGTGTTGGACACAAATATAAGAAATTTGGGAGGAGTTACAGGAGATGTTCAGACATCCTTAGAATTAATGGAGTTCATATTGGAGAAAAATTGTACAAATGTAAAATCTATGGAAAGTTGTTTCTACATTATCAGTACTTAAGGAGCATTATAAAATCCATATGACAAAAGAATCATTCAAATGTCCAGAGCATGACATGTTCCTTTTACATGCATCAAAACATAGAGGACATTGTAAAATTCACATTGAAGAGAATGCTTTCAAATGTATGGAGTATGGCAAGTCCATTGCCCATAGGTTTTCTCTTCATTTTCCTCAGAGAACTAATACTGGAGAAAAACCTTTGATATATGAAGCATATGGTAAGTCCTTTATATGGAGATCATCACTTCATATTCATCAGAGGATTCATACTGGAGAGAAACCTTATAAATATAAAGAATGCAGCAAGTCATTTAATCAGGCCTCAAATTTTAAAGTTCATCAGAGGATCCACACTGGAGATACACCTTACATATGTAATATATGTGGCAAGTCATTTACTCAGAGATCAACACTTCAAATTCATAAAAGAATACATACTGGACTGAAGCTTTACAAATGTAAAGAATGTGGAAAGTCCTTTCCTAAGAGCATAACACTAAAAGTTCATCCAAGAATACATACTGGAGAAAAACCTTACAAATGTAATGTGTGTGGAAAGTCCTTTACCATAGGCTCAAAACTTAATGTTCATCAAAGAATACACACTGGAGAAAAACCTTATAAGTGTTCAGATTGTGGAAAGTCCTTTACTTAACACTTCAAGTCCATAAAAGAATCCACAATGGAGAGAAACCTTACAAATGTAATATATGAGACAAGTCATTTATTCAGAGATCAACACTTCAAATTCATAAAAGAATACAATGGAGAGAAACCTTACAAATGTAAAGAATGTGGAAAGTCCTTTACCAGAGGCTCAACACTAAAAGTTCATCAAAGAATACACACTGGAGAAAAACCTTACAAATGTATGTGGAAAGTCCTTTATTGTTAGCTCAAATCTTAAAGTTCATCAAAGAATACACACTGGAGAAAAACCATATAAATGTTCAGATTGTGGCAAGTCCTTTACTCATATTTCAACACTTCATATTCATCAAAGAATACATACTGGAGAGAGACCTTACCAATGTAAAGAATGTGGAAAGTCCTTTACTGAGGGCTCAGCACTTAAAGTTCATCAAAAAATACATACTGGAGATAAACCTTACAAATGTAAAGAATGTGGAATGACCTTTATTGTTGGCTCAACACTTAAAGTTCATGAAAGAATACACACTGGAGAAAAACCTTACAAATGTTCACATTGTGGCAAGTCCTTTATTCAGATGTCAAACCTTCAAAGAATACACATTGGAGAGAAACCTTACAAATGTTTAGATTGTGGAAAGTACTTCACACATAGCTTAAGTTTTCATATTCATCAAATAATACATACAGGATTAAAACCTTAGAGATGTAAAGAATGTGACACATTCTTTAGGCAGATCTCACATCTACAAAGACATCCCAAAGTCCACACAGGAGAAAAACATTACAAATATAAACAGTGCGTCAAGTCCTTTAACAGGGCCTCAACCCTTCAAGTCCATCAAAAAATCCAAAATGGAGAAGAAAGTTAAAAATATACTGATTGTGACAAGTCCATTGCCCACTATTCACATGTTCAAGGCTACTAAAGACCAACTGAAGACAGAACCCTTGAAATTTTAGTGAATGCTTTAGGTATTATGTCCTTTTCCCATGGATTGTCTCTGGATAAACTCAATGAAGCCATACATTGGAAAAAACTTACAAATACAAAGCATGTGGGAAAACTTTAGATTTTTAAATTTTGAAGATCATCACATAATCCATATTAGAGAGAACTTATAAAATATCAAGAATGTAACAAGTGTTATGGAGTCCTCAAATATTCAAGCCTAACAGAGTATCACTAATGGGAAGAAACTTATCACATGTTCAGAATTTTAAAAAAATTCTTTACAAGTAGCTCAAAACATAGAACATGTCAGAAAATTCATGAAAGAAACAAACTCAGCTGGTAATTATTACCCCAGTATACATGCAATAAAAGGATTCTTTATAATATGGGTAGTTGAAGGAAACCTTTAGCAAATGTTCAAACCTTATTCAATCTCAGAAGAGTGACATCAAGAAGCCTTTTACTTGCTGTGATTTTAGAAACATTTTACCAAGAAATAAAATTTATGTTCACAAAAGTTTTTTGGAAAACAATCTACATATACAGCAATGTATCAAACAGAATTACACAATAATCATATATTAAAATGACATAGGATTAATTTGAAAATATATGAAAAAAATAATAATTTAAAATGTGAAGACTTATGCCAGGATAATTTTATGTATAATTACAGCAAGTCAAAATCTCCACACAGTTTTCTGTATATTTTATGGTACAGGATATTGATCAGAAACTGCTATAGCTTTTATATAAATATTTTGTGTCGCTAATATTTGAGATTTTATGGAATATAATATAGAGTGTTTTGAACCTCCAATTAGTCCCCATTTTTCTCAATTATCAATAAATATAATAAAACCTGTGTTCAATCTGTGCTGCTTTGTAATGTTGGAGATTCATTTTATACTGATATTGTGTAATTAATGCCATTTACTGCATTACAGAAAATGTCCAAAAAAGCATATCCTAAAAATACAAAGTAGATTGTTTTAGGAAAATTATAAAAGATTCAATCATTGGAAGTATATATGGGGAACAAAATAAGGGCTGAGTAGGTCTGTGAGTTAACTAGAGCTGTTTACATGGGCAGATCTAGATCAAGGACCATAGACACAGACACACACAAAAAGACAAACTTCCCCTCATCACTTGAGGCTTGGAACATTACAAATCCTCCTGTGATCTCATGAGGATTTTAATTGTTGGGGCAAAAACTCTCCACCATAATTTGCTCTTTTCAGATGTTTAGGCCTCAACAATTCAAGGTTAAAGAGACTGAAAGTACTGAGATGAGCCAAGCATGAGTATGTGCATAGTTCTATATAGTAACCCTACCTTTCTATTATCACCATGCAGTAAATCTTTAACTCTATTCAAACACAGGTATTACTGACCCAAAGCTTCTCAGGTATGGTGGTTTCACCTCAGAGAACAGAGAACACATATTCCCAGGTTTTCTTTGGGTCCCAATGTTATATCTGTCTGCATTTTCTTCATTCTCACACCAATCCACTTAGTTATGTCACTGGAGCCATTCTGGACAGAAAAGCAAGTGTGGTGACACACACCAGTAGTCCCAGTACAAACCATAGAGACATGGAGGTCTGTACAGATAGACAGATAATGACAAGGAAGTGAGGGACAAGGAAGTGAAGTAGCTGGGCTAAAATAACCAATTAGAGGGCAGAACAGCAAGAAATAAAGGCATTTGTAAGAGAAGAAATAACTCACATTTTGGAAGCTGTAGAGTTGGTGAGGTAATGTTGTCTGGTGGCTTTTCCTATTTCCCTAATTTCTTCAATGCTTTCACCCCTATATTTGGTTCCATGTTTTTTATTTAATAAGACCATTTAGAAATTCATCTACAAATGTCCAGACCAAAAGACTGTATACCTATAATCAAGAGCTACATTTGTTAGCAGATTTCATATTAGCTGTAAACACAATCATTAATTTAGACATATATTATGGGTAAAAATAACTGGAAGACAAATGATGTTTTACTGGTCACACACCTGTAATCCCACCTCTTGGAAGGTAGCAGGATTACCCCAGTGTGAGATCAGCCTGATCTACATAGAGGAATTCCAGGAAAGATACCCAGTGAAACTATCTCATATATATTGATTAATTCATTAATACAAATTTAAAAACAGGGTAAAATAATTTATCTAAAACTATTTTTAGGCTTTTTGAAGAAAACAAAGACACTTTCTTACATGCAGTCTTAATACAATTCACAATAAAAGCTTGAGTCTTTGTTTAAAGATAGGGTACATGAAACAAAAATGCCTTAATCCATTTACTGAAATTATACCAAGAAAAAATATTTTCTCATATCAAACTAGAATTATTAAGGAAAGGAGCAGATCAGTGGTAGAGTGACTACCTAGCATGGGCCCTGCCTAGGTCTTACTCCATGATGAAACTGTCTAGAATAATGAATCTAAGATATACAAAGAATCAGTGTATAACTAAAGCAACTAGGTCTGCTCTATCTACTTTATAAGTCACAAGCACTTCTGAAAACAAGTTTATTGCCATTTTTGTATATGTTAATGAATGAGAGTATGTTTTCCATATGTATATGGGATCTGGAAGTATAGATAGTTATGAGTCTCTCTATTTGAGTGTTGTTTTCTGAACTGGCATCATCCCCAAAATGAGTACATGCTGAGTCACCTGCCTAGATGTTTTATCCAATAAACCCAAAGTCTTTCATAGATTAACAACAACAAGAACAACAAAACCTAAATAAACAAAGAAGTAAAGAAATGATTCTTGGGAACATGATGCATTAAAATTAAGATTTTCTGTGTAACAAATCTGCACCATAAAATGAATATAATCAAAACTCAATGCCCAACAATTTATAACAGGAAAGCTGATTAAAGAGCTGCATTCACAGTGGAAACACTCAGAATGATCAATGGTATTGTAAAAAAAAAATAGTGCACAGATTAACAAAATATGACTTCTATCCCCACCACAAAGCTAGAACAACCAAGAATGTATACAATAGTTGTGAAAGAATAAAGAGTAGAAAAGCCAAGAACAAACTCAAGAAAATATGATCAACTATTAATCAAAGGGAAACTTACCCAGGAAAAGTGATGGTCTTGACCAGTGTTACCCAGCTAACTATGATCCTATGTATATAGAAATTAAACAGACTTCACAACTTCCACAAAATTAACTCAATGTGACCTTTAAATTGTTATTTCTGACCCTCTAGTTACAGATATTTCTTCCAAAGCTGAAGCCCCCTGCTTTAGAGCTCTTGTGTCTCATTGTGTTTTCAGGTAAACTCAGCCTTAGTGATGCCCAATCATAAAGCAACATAGAAGAATAACTTAAAAATCTGCTTTCTGTCCCTTGGATTATAGCACAAGATGTCAATTCTTCCCTCTCTACCTGCTCAACACCATGCACACCTGAGAAACCTCTGTGGCTTAGAAACTCCTTTTGTCCTCTGAAATAAAATTTCACTGGAAAAGACCATTGTGGTCTGTGATAGCAGAAAGTTAGAAGTATTCTAATCATGTATTGCTGAGACAATTCACATCATCATCTTTCTACCAAGTTGGAAACTATTTGAAACCTTTAGAGACAAACATGAAAGTGGAATGCAATGTTCAGAACTTCAGGAAATGAGACCTTTGGTTTTCCAATCTGTTTTCCCATTGCACATTAAAAGCTTGCCTGTGTGTGCACACTGGACAGTAATATTACAAACATCATGTCCTCCCATGCTAGGGCTGAAGAGTCTCCCCTTATCTAGGGAGGCTCAGATGAGAAGGGTCACCTTACAGGTGACAAGTGGACTAACAGATCCATAGTCTGGCTCATAGTCCATCCAAAGCCTAGCAGAAATGACCACTCAGCAGATGTACTCTAAAAACCCTACATTCACTATGGCATAGCTTGTGCTATTCCTACAACTCCCTACAGCAGAATCATAGGAGAATGCTGGAAGAAAACCACAAGTTACCTGCCACTAGTAATCCTGATGTTAAGCTTTCCCAGAGTGATTGTAGGGGCAGAACTCAGAGCTCTTGACTTCCACACAGGAGGTTTTACTAGGTTCAATCCTCAAAACTGCAACTAGAAAAATATCATCCTGAGTGAAATAACTCAGACTAAGAAAGACAAACATGGTATGTACTTGCAGAATATTCCTTTACACTGTGTGAATGTCACTGTGATTGCATTATAAATAATCTGACTATCCAATTGCTGAACAGGATAAGGTTAGGCAGAAGAACCAGACTAAGGAGACTTGAAAAAAGAGCAGAGTTAGTGTAGTTGCTAGTCAAATAAAGAGAGGAAACAGGAGGTGCAAGATGAAAGAGAGGTAATGCCATGTGGGAGAACATACATCAATATAAATGTACTACAATACATGTAGTACAAAAGCCACATGTACTCACTTCTAAGTGGATATTAGCTATAAAGCAAAGGATAAATGTGCTAAAACCCACAGATCCAGACACACTAGGTAACATGAAAGGCTCAAGGGGCATTTTTAGAACTCTCTGGAAAGGAAAAATAGAAAGGATCTTGTGAGTAGACTGGAGACTTGTGGAAATAGGAATATAAGGGATAAGATGGGTGGGGGATAAAGATGGGGAGCACTGAATGAGAGTGAATAGAATTGGGAGGTTGTATTTCAAAGTCTGGTAGAAACCTGGTGCAAGGGAGACTCCCAAGAATCTATAAGGATGATCCAAGACAAGACTTTTGGCAGTGGTGGATGTGTAACCTGAACTTACCATCTCCTGTGACCAGGCAAGCCTTTCAGTGGAGGGATTGGGAAGCCAATACAGCCACATAAACTTCCACCTACTTTCTGTCTTGTCAATGTGATGTTCTGGGGTAAGTGTGGTACAGAGGTTGTGGGTATGACAAACTAATGACTTGACCAGCCTGAGACCCATCCCAGGAGAATAAGCGTGATACTGCTTGGAGTGCCAGTACCCAGAGGCTTGATGGCCCAGAGACCTCAGATAGAAACAAACATAACCAGAGGGAAAAATGACAATGTAATGATGCCTGATGATATTCTGCTATACTCATAGATTGATGCCAATTGACATCAGAGAAGCTTTATCCACTAACTGAAGAAAACAGATAGATTCAGGGACCTACAGCCAGACATTAGGCAAAGCTCCAAGAGTCATGCTGAAGAGAGGGAGAAGGATTGTAGGAGCCAGAGGAGACAAGGACATCACAAGAAAACCTACAGAATCAACTAACCTGGGGTCATAGGGGCTCACAGAGTCTGAACCAACAACCAGGGAGCCTACATGGAACTGACCTAGGCCCTCTACATATATGTGATAGTTATGTAGTTTATCTTCTTGTGGGATTCCTAACAGTGGGAGCAGGTGCTAACTCATATTGGCTTTTCAGAATGTAGTTCTCATAATGGGTTGCCTTGCCCAGCCATATTACAAGGGAAGGGACTTAGTCTTACTGCAACAAGATAATGCCAAATTTTGTTGACATCCATTGAAGGCCTGTCCTTTAATGCACAGAAACTAAGGAGGAATGGATGTGGGGTGGGCAAAGGATAGGTAGAGGGAGGAGATGTGAAAGTGGAAACAATAGTTGGGATGCAACATAAACAAATTTAATTTAAAAATATGGTTTCTTGAACAAGGGAGTCATAATGATTACAGCAATAGATATGCCAACAAGGACTGAAGAAATTATACATGGTCTTACCTTTTGATTAAGAGCTACAGTAATCAATAGCTGGTGAGGAAGGGACAATATGTTTCTTTCAAGACTAAACTTTCCATATTGGTTTTCCAATTGCAAATGGTCAGTTTCAGATACATGTACACACAGGCAATTGTGAATAAAGTAAATAGTTTGTGTGTGTGTGTTTTGTGTGTGTGTGGTGTAACAATAATATAGAAATCATGAATTTAGGAGGGAAAGAGGGCTACAAAGGAGGAGATGGAGGAAGACAGTGGGCATAGAATATAGTTTTTATGGTATTCAGATAAGATCATAAAATTAAAGACTTAAAAATATTTAAATATATATGACTACAAAAATTTAAGAAAAAGTGGTGGGTTCCCATTAACATAATTTGGTAACAGTTTAACTTCTAAAGAACAAACTGTCCTTGTTCAATTAAAATATAAAAAAAGTCAGATATAATTAAATTTTTTTTTAAATTCAATGGATGTCATTGACAAGGTGAAAAGACAATACATGATATGCTGTAGTATTCATACCACACACACACATTGGACTTTCATCCAAAATATGAAAAGTAAATTTACAAAAGAAAGCAACACACCCCCAAATGAAAAATAACCTAACTGAACAAAATACATTACTCTGGAATGGACTATTGATTAGTTATACAGTAACTATTGATTAGTTATACAATATTAACAATCAAATATGATTGAAACTGAAAAAGAAGAATAATGGTAAGGCAACAGTCAGTATATCAAAGGATATATTGGCTTAAAAAATACAAACATATTTAGGCAGATGGGTAAGGTTTAAGAGATATATTGTAGGACTGATTTATTTTTGTTTCTAGCAAGTATTTTATACTTGAAAAAATCTATAAAAATAGATTTAAAGTGTTATCATCAGTACAAATAAGTTTAGAAGAAAAGTGATATTGTAAGGATTCTGTCCTTATTACATCATCAGACTGCAATGGTGTCCCAGCCTAAACAGTGGGCATGTGCTCCCATTAGCATTTTCTTTGTACTTTCCATCCACATGGTCTCTCTCTGTGTCTCTGTGTCTCTTTCTCTCTCTCTCTCTCTCTCTCTCTCTTTCTCCTAATAAAGCTCTAAAAAGGTAACCATGGCTCTTGATTCTTCCACCACCATAGTGTCTAGCACCTGCCACTAGTGCTGTATATGTGATAGCCAAGGCCAGCCACAAGCACAGCTCTACCCCTTCATTGGTGCCATTCAGAATCAGGGAGATCACGGAGGACCAGTTCAGCTACAACCACTGCCACTATGGCTGCAGCCCCACTCCAATGAGACAGCAAGACTGCAAATGCACACATGTCCCTCGCCTCTGCTGAACCTCCACACCACTACCACTACCACTGCTGCCATGTTTGCCACCATGTTTCTTCACCACAGTGAGTCCCCTGCCATTTTTGTAGCTGCAGTCTGACCTATATACTCTTGGTGACAGACATTCCAAGGGTTGTCCTCCAGCTGAGCTGGCAATGACATAGTTTTGCTCCTGATGAGGGGGTAAATGCTGTCTTGGTCCATGGGGTGGTCCATCTGCAACATTGCTCTAGCCCTTATCCATATTGTGACAGCGTTTTTTGGGTAACTTGAGCTGAATCAGATCCTTTTCCTTGCCCCAGGGACGCCTGGGGTTGGAGTCTGATCCCGGTTTGTTATTTTATTTTTTATTTTTCTCTCAGTTACAGCCATAGGACAAAGGGGCATATACCACGTAAATTGGCAGGTACCAGTAAATCTGGCTGCGTAACACCTTCATGGAAACTTCTGCCAGTGAATGGGTAAATAAAAGAATTACTTTATCCCCAAGCTTTCTGCTAAAGCTCTGAACCCTTCTCCTTCCCCATTTCTGATGTTTTCTTTTCCTCTGCAACTTTTTTTTGTCTGAATTCCACTCTCCAGCAATGGACTCTGTACTTTTCCACTTCTGCTGACTCAAACTGCCATGAGAGGTGCAGACAGGTCTGGAAGCAGCTAAGATCCATGCAAATAAGTCTACAGTAGTCAGGATGACTCTTAAGCTAAAAATCAGCTTATAGCCTCATGCAAGACTTCCAAAAAGATCTGTTTATAGTCTGCCTCCTGGCAGATCTTCCAAAAAGCTGTCCTTAAAACCAACAATCATCATAAAAAAAAATTCAGGACATGGAATAAAATTTGTCTCTTTTCCCCCAGACCTCCCCAACTAAAACTTAAGCATATGGAGAGCAAGGCTCCTGACCCCACAGGTAAAGGTGTTGTCTGTGGCATCCAAGGTGTGCCAGGGAAGAGATAAAAGCCCAAAAACAAAAATTCCAAATGCTGGCACTCACTGACTCTCAAAAGCTGTTGGGTCCTTGTTTTAAGTAAGGAAAAAGGCCACAGGCTAGTGAGTGCACTGCCAGTCCATCAACAGCCTTATTGAAAGTGCTGCCTAGAAAGACAACCAGTCAGCTGACCGCCCCCAGGCACCAAGATCATGGGTACATCAAGTTAAGATCTCCAGCAGACCTAGGCTTGCCTCTAGACATGGCAGAGAACCCAGAATGCAGCAGGGAAGCAATCCATTTCTTTCCTTCTGGACACCAAAACCACTGACTCAGTCATGGGAGTTTTTTGGATGCCACCTCTCTTCATTGCCCTATTGTTGGGGTATGGAGGACAGTCTTTCCCACCTCAGCCACCAGATTTAATTGCACTTTCAGAAGTTACTTAATGGGAAAAGATTTCCAGCTAAGATAGAAGCTTTCATTTCATTGCCTCACTCTAGATCTATTCTCCCATGTTTTTCACATGTACACAGACAGGGCCCTGATCTTTACCTTGTCCCTAATTAAAAAAAAATAAGTTGTCATGCACCACAAGATTTTCTCTTTCTAGTTCCCTGTTCTAACTCACTGTTCAGCTAATGATACAGGACCAGCACAGAAACGGAGTCCAGAGATCATCAAATAAGAAACTGTAACAGCTAAAAGGTATTGCACCCCCAGACCCAAAAGCATCTGGGCTCCACATAAACAGACTTTAATCTGGGCTCTACAAAAATAGACTTTAACATAAACATCTATTATTGTAAAATGCTTTAACAATTGATCACCTGTTTCCTGGATGCCAAACTAGTAAAGGAAACAGGTGTCTTAAAATAATCTGTCTCTGATAAAGCTTAATATGGTCTAATCTCTCTGTCTCTCCTATTAACACTAACCAATATAAGCAGAGTACTAAGCACCACATATGATCACTAATCTCATGGCTGCTTCTTAACATGTTTCAAAACCTTTTCCAAGCTCCAGAAACCAGCTTAAATCTATTTTAACAGGCCAGATCTACTTCAGATAAGTGACAAATCCCCTGGTCTGGAAACACTCCAATGAAATAAAATAATAATGATTCTTTTCTTTCTAAGCTTTTTCTGTGTCACCAGCATCTTGTCAGACAAAAGGTTCCCAGCCACAGCCAGGAGGGATACACATCTCCAGAGCAATGGATGGCAGACAGCCATCATCCTACAATGCCTGTCTACCTTACAAGACCCCTCCCTTCCCCATTACCCCAAGAGCCAACCAACATCCAACAGTCAGCTGGAAGCAGTCTTTGAGAAAAATGATGCCTCTATTCCCATCTACCCGCTTTTTTTAAATAATAAGCAAAAGCCTGGGATGTAAGGATTCTGTCCTTATTATGTCATCAGCCTGCAACGGCGTCCTAGCCTAAAAACAAGACATGTGTTCCCATGTACACTGTCTCTGTGCTTTCCCTCCTGCATGGTCTCTTTCTCTCTCTCTCTGTCTCTGCATCTCTTTGTCTCTCTCTCTCTCTCCTTCTCCTTAATAAAGCTCTAAAAAGGTAACCATGGTTCATGATTCTTCTGCCACTGCAGTATCTAGCACCAGCCACTACTGCTGTATACCTATGATAGCCATGGCCAGCCATGAGAGCCGCTCCACTCCTTCAAATATGTTCACTAACTTCTTTTATCCTTTCCACAGTATACATAAATATCAAAATATCTTGGTTTATTTCTTGAATATCTATAATTTTTATTTGACAATCTAGTCAATAAATAAACAATATAAAAATAGATTAATGGACAGAAGACTTAAATTATTTTTGCATATAAATATAAATTATTAGCAAGCACACATAAGAGCAATCAGAGTCCTTTGTAAAATCCACATCGAAATAATGATGCACTGAGATTCTATGATTTTTTTTTAATGCAACAATTGGAGATTTGTAAAACTTACGAACTTCACATATTGTTAATGGTATGAAAATAGTTTAGTGTGAATAAAAATATCTTCAATCCCTCTATAAATATCCTTTGTATATGATATCATCCCTTCCTAAGCATATGCTGAAAAGCAGGAAAGTAGGTAAGCCACACAAAATCTTTAATGAATATTCATAGAAGTACTGTGGTAAACAGAAAATCTGGATACTCATTGTCCAAAAAAGAAACTAGAAACATCATTAAAATAAAATATTGCTTAGCTGTACAAATGCATAACTGACATATGTGATTATTATGCTAAGAATGAATAGACCAAAAGCCACATAGGATAACTCCATTCACATGACACCCTAGAATAAAGAAAGCCATGGAGACAAAAGCAAAGCAAATTAGTACTAAGCAGGATTGTGGGAGGCACAGACATACAGGACCTAAAAATTGACATGACTTGTAACTAGTGATTAATACAAATGATCAGGAACAACATCATATGATTATACAACACAGAAAATATTTTAAAATGCAACTAAATTCTATATTTACATAGTTATAATGATAAAATTATGTTGTGTATATTTTCCCATGATAAAACAAGTTGTGTTGAAGTAATATATTACAATAAGAATAGTATGAAGTACATTGAGAGAATGCTGACTAATTCAGTGTGACAATGTATTCCAGTTCTTACTAAAGTAGAAAGATTTTACATGCTGTTAATGTAATAAATGGATTATTATATCTTTACCTACAGTTTATGCTTAGAATAACTGAAATATTTTTAAATTCTAACTTGAAAACACAAATTGAGTTTGGAAAGATGTAGAGATGATTAGAACCATATAAAACCATCTTTTGATGTGGCACAAAGACATTTAAATGTTGTATATTACTTTCTCCTTCATAGCTAAAATTTTAATAATCAACAGAGATATAATTACTGCAGTAACAGAAAATTTGAAAGACTTTATGTAAAGCTCTTATGTTCATAGTAAATTTAATTTCTCCATCTTAAAGAAACAAGTATTCTGAAGTGGAAGTACTCATTAATGATTATGAAGATTATAGAGAAATTGGAATCTTTGTCCACAAATATGGCTTTCATCTGCATTCCATGTCTGGAACAAAAAGATTTATAGTTATGCAAGCTCCAAACTAAATTAATTTACTACTTCTCTTTTTATTTCTCCATAATCAAAGATTCTGAGACATTGAACTTTTTTTTGAATTGAGAATCAAACCCAGGGCCTTATGCTTGCTAGGCAAGCACTCTACCACTGATTTTCAGCTCAGACTGAAAAATATCTCAACCATACCTCCCTTTCTTTTATCAATTAACTCCATATAAATGGTCTTTTTCCTATTATTTGTATGTTTTGTTTTTCTACAAGTAATGCTTGAGGATAGTTGTACAAGTCAAAGTACTGTTCTATCTATATAAAATTAAATTAGAGCTATGTACCATTAAGGACCATAGGTTGGCAATTCATTTGTAGGTTGCTACTGGAATTAATTTTCTAAAACACAGATAGAGTAAAATGAGGATCTTGCCAAACACCTTGAAAATCTTTATTCCTTTAAGAACCAAATGCATAAAAGATAGAATGAATGGCACCTCTCAGCTTTCATTTGCTGCATTTGTCTGTTCTTAATACAAAATCTCAATCATTTTTACTATTGATACAAAGCAATTCTAATTCAGTCAAAAAGATGTTAAAACAAAGGAATGATTTCACTTGCCTCTACATTTACTCATTCTTTACTTAGTACACAACCATGTAGCATTTCTCATTTTGTAAAGCAATTACAAGACTGAATAACATTATTTTAGTTTCATAAATTCTAACCTTTAAGAAAGCATGCTTTTTAAAAAATCATGCTGAATAGTTGAAGATGTGAGGGTTATCCTTATAAAATTAAATTGTAGGTAAGTTTAATTTATTTGCCTGCTCTTACGACTCTTCCTCTTATTGGGTTGTCTTAAGCAGCCTGATATGAGGACTTGCCCCTTGCAAGTAGACAGTCCTATTTATTTTAAAAATTGCATAATTTGGATTCATATTTGGCATGAAGCCAGAGGCTGAAGCCTATCATAAGAATACATTTCTGGTTGTCTGTCTCCAATTAATATGGATTGTATTTATTCTTCAATAATCTGTCTTTAAAGTAGTTACCAGCAATATTAGTCAGGGCTTATATAGCTAAGAATCCTAAAATAAACATGACTCTTCAAAATTCTAGTAAATTTCTAGTATTTAATTGTAATGGGCTCTTCACTAAGCCTATGACCAGGTCTAAAATATTCAAGTATAACACACTTGACATAGAAAGTATTTAACACATAGAAATTTGGTTATAGCCATTTTTTATTACTAAACATGTGTGGTAGAATATAATTATATAGACTGCAGTAGAGAAAAGAGTTATTCACAAAAGAAGAGAAGACAGTGTAAATATTATAGGAGTTCTCATGCAGAGTAAAAGGCATTTGTCTCAGTTATTTTAAACTTTAAAAGGTTATAATTTCAAGTAATATATAAAGTTATTCTTAAAAACAGTTAACATTTGTTTGTACATGATTGAAATAGATGCAACAGATTGTGCAATATTTGCCATGCAAACTTCTTCTTCTTTTTTTTTTTTTCCTTGCTTAAGAAGACATTTGATTTCAAATCCTCCAGGGCATTTCAGCAACAATATGTATAATTAAGGAACTGCCTCAGAAACTGAGAAACTGAAATAGCAATTTTAACAACAGTATTTTTCTCTACAATAATAGCAACAATGCATTCTCCTTAGCTTTTTGGCTTAGGAAAAAGCTTAATCTCTGGTTAAAAACTAACCTTCTTCATCAGAATTCTGTGTGTGACTGCCTATAAATCCAAGTTCACAAACAAGTGATACATCTCCAAAGACTATATATAGATATTGATGACTACCAAAGAATAATAAATCTGATCTTTACTGGCATTTTCAGAATACTGTGAAAGCAAAAGTAGAAGAAATAATCTTCCCCAAGGAAAAGCACACCATGAACAAGGATTGTTCCATAGCATTTTCCCTTTTTTGTCTAATTAAAAAAGGTTTTAAGTTTAACATAGTAAAATTGTACACCACCAAAAAAGTTATCAAGTAAGAATTACAGTTACAATATCCAGTCAATTTATATTTGGCAAAATAAGAGAAATAGTTTATTATCTATCTTATCTTTATGAATCTAACATTTTATAAACTCTTATTTTCCTTAGTTATGATAAAAAACATATTAGGTATAAAATGTATAACTTCAGATTTGGACTTAGTATATCTTACAGACATTTTTGAGAAGCAGAGAATTTTGAAAGATTGTCCTACCTTGTCTTGGCAAAATTTGGAAGTTACCATTCTTGTGTTCTGCTGGTGTATATTAGACAGTAATTGTCAGCAGATGAGACAAAGGTAGTTTTTTTTTATAGTTTGTTTTTTGTTGTTTTCCCCCACGTGGCTAACTTTTGCCATTAAAAAACAAAACAAAACAAATTCCAAATGGATTTTTTTTTTTATGCCTAGCATCTTTGTTGAAGAAGATAAGTACTACTAGGAACAGACATGTCTCACTGTGATGAAAAACCTTAGGTTATTCAGCCTGTTAAATGCCATATCTTATAGAAATTTGATGTGTTTGAAGACCATCTATTTATCTACCTAAATATATCTGTATAATATAAACAAACCTGTGTATAAATTTGACTATAATAGATAACTAATTACTAATCTGTACTTAATTGTACATTATATCTTTAAATGAGCTGCATAAGAAAATATGCCAAAGAAGAGTAGAAACATACAGATAGTATAATAGGAATAACCTTAAATTTGTATTAATAAACTAAATCCAAAACAATAAAAATATTTTAAGATTAACAGCTTTTTTTATTTGAAGTAGATTCAATAATATACCGTTTTTGCTATTATTCCTATATCAAATACCCCTGTTTGGGCACCATTTGAAGGCAGAGTTTTCCTCTGCTGCTCCCACATAATTACTCAGAAACTTAATATTTACAAATGCTTAGCTAAAGTTTCAGGATTATTACTAACTAGCTCATACAACTTAAATTACCCCATTTCTATTAATCTATGTATTGCCATATGGTTTGTGGCATTGCCTGTCCTCCAGTATGTCTTGCTCCCTCTGTGTCTCCTGGAGACTCCACTGACTCTGCTCTTCTTCCTCCTAGCATTCTTGCTGTGTCAGAATATCTTGCCCAATTTTTTCCTGCCTAGCTATCATCCAATCAGCTTTTTATTAACAATGAGAGCAATTCAAATTTACAGTGTACAAAGATTGTTCCATGGCAAATATGACTATTTATACAATTTGAATAATCTAAAATCAATGAAAAATTAGGTAAATCTGTAAGTTTTAAATCAAGCTATAAATGTTCTTCAAATTTTTATTAAACAAGAATAATTTTTTTATGGAAGCAAATTTATAAATGGTAAAACTGTAATGTTTAAATATAAATCTGAAAACACCATAATAAAATATGATATTTAATACACACAAAATTAGTTAGCACATTGTCAATATTTTTATTGATGTCTTTGTATTTTTTAGTCTCTACATAGCAGTAACTATGGCACATGGTTGTACAGGAGGATGGTACATAGATTTAATAGTAACCCAGCAAGTTGGTACACTTGGAAACACAATCATTAAGAAGAAAAGGAAGATAGAAGGCAAGAAGAAAGAAAGGTCAGAGGGAGGGATAGCAGAGGAAAGAAATGAGAATGAGAAATAGAAGGATAGAAATGAAGACAACAAGAAATACAGGACTAATTGTATTAATATGCTCTTTAATTATGTATTTAATTATTAATTTTATTTTTAATTTTAACTTTTTTTCATATGATGTATTTTACTAATATTATTTGCCTTGTCCAAAATTTTCCATATCCTTCCATCATCCCCACCCAAATTTATATTCACATTCTTTCTCTCTCTTTTAAAATCCCAAAGCAAGAAAACATCAAATAGAAGGCACACACACAAATACATACACAAACACACTATGGGGTCTGTTTTGTATTGTCCAACAATTGAGCAAGCAACCTGCCCTTGGGCATAATAGATATACTTAGTGACATTCAGTGAAAAAGAAAACAAACAGACTTCTTGTCTCCTAGTAGCTATCAATTGCAGATAGCCCCTTGAGTATTCATTTGCTGGTATTTAAAAATGAAATATTCCCAAAACCTCATGTATTGAAAGCTTAGTCTGACAGTAGTATCTCCAGGGGAGTATTTCTAACTACCTTCATAGAAAATTTCTTTGACTACATCACAGCTGAATGAACAAATCCACATGGGGCCTGTTCTAGGAGACTGATCACTTGAATTGTGTGTCTTTCTCTACTTCTTGGGTGCTATTTAGTGAACACTTTTTCCTCTGCTAAATGTTACTACTTCAATGTTTTGGCCTAATAAACGTAGGCCTAGAATCAGTGATGCCCGAAGGCCATGAGACAAAATAAAGAATTTTTCCTTAAGTTATTTTTGAAACTATTTTATCCAGTGGTAGAAAACAACTCAAAAACAGTGCACTTATATAACTCTGCTGGTACTGTTCAAGCTTCTATTGTCATTTTATGAAATTTATGGCCAAGATTTTTACCATAATGATTTTTCACCTTTGTTTTCTTTGAGAATGATTATAGATCCTGATTTTACATTTAAAATTTATCCTCCTGGAGTGATCAGATAATTGGAAGCCTGGGAATTGAAACCAGGTCCTCTGGAAGATCAGTCAGTGCTCTTAACTGCTGAGCCATCTCTCTTCTTCCATTGAGTCAACTTTTGGTTATGGTATGAGGTACGAATATGAATTTATTCTTTGACACTTGAGTATCTTATTTGCTTAGTTCTATATGGTAAAAAGAAACAAAATCAGTAGTGGCTCTATTGTCTGTTCCCAGCATCCTTGTTTCATTTTTTTCAGCCAGGTATGAGTTTATTTGTGTACATTGTAACCTAATTTTGTCCTAAATATCTATTGTAGCCACCACCATAACACTTTATTTAAAAAACAGTTTAAAATATATATGAAAGTGCAATACAAGATAATAGATTACAATTACAAATATTTTAGGTCTTTCAATTAAAAAAGAAAAGTAAGTAAATAACCAAAAGTTTAAAATGTTCATAGAACTTGGTTATAAATTCATCCAAAGAAAAAAAACACATGACTTAACAGACAACAGTCTATTAGAATAGATGTTCAGTACTACGAAATGTCACCTCAGACCTATCATCAAAGTTTGTTTGAAAATTTAATGTGGAGAAGCAGCAACCTTTGTGTATTGTTGCTGGAAATGTGACTAGTACAGCCACTGTGGAAAATGGGACATAGTTTGGTCTTACTTAAAGTTAAAAGAACCACCATATAATGTGACACTCATAGTTGAGGATAGATTCAAAGTAATTGAAATCACCCTCCCACTTGAGCTGCCATGCTCATTATAATAGGCATCCTATGGAAATAAACCCAAACTTTTCACTAATTGTGAAATGAATGAATAGATTTTGAGGGATAATATAGAATGTGATGTTATTTCTTGAAGATAAATGAAAAAAGTAAACCTTCCAAATGAGACAATACAGGTTAAACAATAGGACAGGATACTTAGTGAAATAAAAACACAGGAAGACAAATCTATACAGTTCTGTCTAGGTAGACTCTATATTAAATAGTCAAACTCCCAGAAGCAAAACACTGACTGGTTGATTATTGGAGACTGAAGTGAAAGGAAGTAGGAAATAACAGTTCAGTGGCCCTAAGTTATCAATTATATGGGAAGGGTAACATCAAGAACTTTACATGGAGTTAATAGTTTTAATAGTTAATAATTGTATAGCATTTTTGACAAGATGGATACCATTTTAAAAGATCTTAGGACAATAAAAAAGAATAACTTTTTAAGAACTCCTATAAAAGGCCTTGGAGAGGGTAAACCAAACATAAGTTGGCTGTCCAGCAATACTACAAGTTGGTTATCGTGAACTTGAAAAGAAAACAGTAGCTTAATTACAAGATTTATGCTACCAGCTGTAATGGCATAAAAATGGTATTCATGAATACTTGGCATTTTCCCAGAGCAGGCAAACAAAATGAAGAAAGAAGTTGACTGTACATGCTCAACACATAAAAACATTTACACACACTTGAACTCGTTTCTTTTTTCTTTTTTTTTTTAATTAAGAAATTTTCTACTCACTACCTCCATCCTCCCCCCTTGCGCCCTCCTCAGTCACATCCCCACACCCTCCAAGTTAAAGTCTCCCATGGGAAGTCAGCAGAGCCCAGCACACTGAGCCTAGGCAGGTCCAAGCCCCTCACCACTGCCACCAAGACTTCCCAAGGCTTCACACCACAGTCACCAGACTCCCAAGAGACTGCCCATGCACAAGGGACAGATCCCGATCCCCCTGCCTGGGTGCCCCGCAAACAGTTCTAGCCAAACAACCATCTTCCATATCCAGAAGGAGTATTCCAGTACAATAGGGGCTCCACAGCCACTAGTCCACAGTTCATGGGGCTCCACCAGTGTGGCCGGTCATCCCTGCACATCTTTCTATCTTGATCTTGATGACATTCACCTGCAGAATCCTTCCTCTTTTTCATCAACTGGTCTCTAGGAGCTCAGCCTGGCACCTGGCCATGGATCTTCACATCTGCCTCCACCAGTCACTGGACAAAGGCTCCGCAATGACACTTAGGGTATTCACTAGACTGCTCATGAGAGTAGACCAGTCCAGGCACCCTCTAGACCACTGCCAGTACTCCAAGGTGGGGGTCATCATTGTAGATTCCTGAGAGCCTCCCCAGAACCTTGCCCCTTGCTATTCTCATGATGTCCTCATGTATCATGGTATCTCTCTCCCTGCCCTCCCACTCTGTCCCATTTCCAGTTCAACCCTCCCATTTCCCAATGTTCTCATGCCCCACTCCTTGCCTTCTGCCTCCCCACTCCACACTCCCAGACTGATCATGTATATCTCATCCACCTCTCCTTCACTGGGCCATCCACGTCTCCCTCCTAGAGTCTTTCCCTGTCAGCTAGCTTTTCTGGAGCTGTGGGTTGAAGTCTGGCCATCCCATTCCTCACATCTAATATTCACTTATGAGTGAGTGTATACTATATTTGCCTTCTGAATCTGGGTTACTTCACTCAGCATGATATTGTCTAGTTACATCCATTTGACTGCAAATTTCATGATGTCATTGTTTTTTACTGCTGAGTAATACTCCATTGTGTATATTTGCCACATTTTCTTCATCCATTGTTCAGCTAAGGGGCATGTAGGTTGTTTCCATGTTCTTGCTATTACAAATAATGCTTATATGAACATAGCTGAGCATGTGTCCTTGTGGCATGATTGAGCATTCCTTGGGTATATGACCAAGAGTAGTATAGCTGAGTCTTGAGGAAGAATTATTCTCAATTTTCTGAGAAACTGCCATACTGATTTCCATAGTGACTGTACAAGTTTGCTTTCCCACCAGTGTTCGCCTTGCTCCACATCCTCTCCAACATAAACTGTTTTCAGTGTTTTTGATCTTAGCTATTCTGACAGGTGTAAGATGGCATCTCAGAGTTGTTTTGATTTGAATTTCCCTTATAACTAAGGATGTTGAGCAATTCCTTAAATGTCTTTCAGCCACTTGTGATTCTTCTGTTGAGAATTCTCCATTAAGCTCTTTAGCCCACTTTTTAATTGGATTGTTCAGTATTTTGAAGTCTAGTTTTTTTTTTTTTTTTTGAGTTCTTTATATATTTCGGAGATCAGCCTTCTGTCATATGCGGGGTTGGTGAAGATATTTTCCCATTCTGTAGGATGCTGTTTTGTCTTATTGACCATGTCCTGTTCTCTACAATAGCTTCTCAGTTTCAGCAGGCCCCATTTATTAATTGTTGCTCTCAGTGTCTGTGCTACTGGTATTATTTTTAGGAAGTGGTCTCCTGCTCCAATGTGTTCCAGACTACTTCCTACTTTCTTTTCTAGCAAGCTCAGTGTAACTGGATTTATGTTGAAGTCTTTGATCCACTTGGACTTGAGTTTTGTGCATGGTGACAGATATGGATCTATTTGCAATCTTCTGCATATTGACATCAGTTATGCCTGCACCATTTGTTGAAGATGCTTTCTTTTTTTCCATGGTACAGTTTTAGCTTTGTCAAAAATCACATATTCATAGGTGTGTGGATTAATATCAGGATCTTCAGTTCAATTTCATTGGTCCATGTATCAGTTTTTTATGTCAGTACCAAGCTGTTTTAATTATTATCTATAGTAGAGCTTGAGGTTAGGAATCATGATGCCTCCAGAGGTTGCTTTATTATACAGGATTCTTTTAGCTATGCTAGTTTTTTTTTTCCATATAAAGTTAAGTATTGTTCTTTCCAAGTCTGTGAAGAATTGTGTTGGGATTTTGATGGGGATTCCTTTGAATCTGTATATTGCTTTTGATAAGTTTGCCATTTTTACTATGTTAATCCTACCTGTCCATGAGCATGGGAGATCTTTCCAATTTTTGATATCTTCTTCAGTTTCTTTCTTCAGAGACTTAAAGTTCTTATCATACAGGTCCTTCACTTGCTTAGTTAGGGTTACCCCAAGGTATTTTATATTATTTGTGGCTATTGTAAAGGGCAATGTTTCTTTGATTTCTTTCTCAGCCTGTTTATCATTTGTATATAGGAGGACTACTGATTTTTTGAGTTAATTTTGTATTCTGCCTCCTTACTGAATGAGTTTGTCAGATATAGGAGTTCCCTGGTAGAATTTTGGGGTCATTTATGTATACTATCATATCATCTGCAAATAGTGAAAGTTTGACTTCTTCCTTTCCAATTTGTATCCCCTTGATCTCCTTTTGTTGTCTTACTGCTCTATGTAGAACTTCAAGTACTATGTTGAATAAGTATGAATAAGTTTTATTCCTGATTTTAATAGAGTCACTTTGAATTTCTCTCTGTTTAATTTGATGTTGGCTGTTGGCTTGCTGTAAATTGCTTTTATTCTGTTTAGGTATGTTCCTTGTATTCCTGATTTCTCTAGAATCTTTATCATGAAGGGGTGTTGGATTTTGTCAAAGGATTTTTCAGCATCTAATGAGACAATCATGTGGTTTTTTTTTTTTTCTTTTAGCTTGTTTATATGATGGATTACATTGACACATTGACAGATTTTTGTACTTTGAACCATCCTTGCATCCCTGGGACGAAACCTACTTGGTCATGGTGGATACATTTTTTGATGTTTTCCTGGATTTGGTTAGCCAGTATTTTATTGAGTATTTTTGCATCAATGTTCATGAGAGAGATTGGTCTATAATTTTCTTTTTTGTTGTATCTTTGTGTGGTTTAGGTATCAGGGTAAATGTTCTCATATAAAGAGTTTGGTAATGTTCTTTCTGTTTCTATTGTGTGGAACAATTTGAAGAGTATTGGTATTAGCTCCTCTTTAACAATCTGGTAGACTTCTACCCTGAAACCATCTGGTCCTGGGCTTTTTTTGGTTGGGAGACTTTTAATGAACATTTCCATTTCCTTAGGATTTATTACTATATTTAAATAGTTTATCTGATCTTATTTAACTTTGCTATGTGGTACTTATCCAGAGAATCATCCATTTCTTTCGGATTTTCCAGTTTTGTGGAGTATAGGTTTTTGGAGTATGACTTGATGATTCTCTGGATTTCCTTGTTGTTTGTTCTTATGTCTCCCTTTTCATTTCTGATTTTGTTAATTTGGATGTTCTCTCTCTGCTTTTTGGTTAATTTTGGTTCAGGGCTTATCTATGTTGTTGATTTTCTCAGAGAACCAACTCTTTGTTTCATTGATTTTTTTGTATTGTTCTCTTTGTTTCTATTTTATTGATGTCAGTCCTCAATTTGATTATTTCCTGGTGTCTGTTTCTCCTGGGAGAGTTTGCTTCTTCTTGTTCTAGAGCTTTCAGCTGTGCTGTTAAGTCACTAGTGTGGGATTTCTCTAACTTCTTTATGTTGGCATTTAGTGCTGTGAATTTTTCTCTTAGCACTGCTTTCATAGTGTCCCATAAGTTTGGGTATGTTGTAAATTTGTTTTCATTGAATTCCAGGAAATCTTTAATTTCTTTCCTTATTTCTTCCTTGACCCATTGGTGATTCAATTAGGCATTATTCAGTTTCCATGAGATTGTAGGCTTTCTGTAATTTTTGTTGTTTTTAAAATCTGACTTTAGGCCATAGTGGTCTGATAAGATACAGGGGGTTATTTCAATTTTTTGTATCTGTTGAGATTTGCTTTGTGACCAAGGATGTGGTTGATTTTGGAGAAGGTTCCATGGGGGCTGAGAAGATATATTATTTTGTGTTATGGTGTTAATATTCTGTAGATATCTTTTAAGTTCATTTGAGTCATAACATCTGTTAGTTCCCTTATTTCTCTTTTAAGTTTCTGTCTGGCAGACCTGTCCATTGGTGAGAGTGGGTTGTTGAAGTCTCTCACTCCTGGTATGGGTTTTGATGTGTGATTTAAGCTATAGTAATGTTTCTTTTACAAATGCAGGTGCCCTTGTGTTTGGGGCGTATATATTCAGAATTGAGACTTCATCCTATTGGATTTTCCCTGTGATAAATATGTAATGTCCTTCCCGATCTCTTTCAATGGATTTTTGTTTGAAGTCTATTTTATTAGATACTAGAATAGCTACACCAGCTTGCGTCTTAAACCCTTTGATTGTAAAGTCTTTTCACAGCCTTTTATTTGGAGGTAGTGTTTGTCTTTGAAGTTGAGATATATTTCTTGTATGCAGCATAAGGTTGGATCTTGTTTTTGTATGCATTTTGTTAGCCTGTATCTTTTTATAGTTGAATTAAGACCATTGATATTAATGGATATTAATGGCCAGTGATTGTTAATTTCTGTTATTTTTTGGTGTTTCCTTTATTTGGTATTTCTTGGTGTGGAACTATCTATTGCCTGTGTTTTCATGAGTATATCTAATTTCCTTAGGTTGGAGTTTTCCTTCTAGTGCTTTCTGTAGGGCTGTATTTGTGGAAAGATATTGTTTAAATCTGGAATATTTTGTGAACATTGTCTACGTTGATTAAGAATTTTGCTGGGTATAATAGTCTGTGTTGGTATCTATGGTCTCTTAGTGCCTCCATTATATCTGTCCAGGACCTTTTGGCTTGTAGGGTCTCCATTGTGGTGTCAGGTGTTATTCTTATTCGTCTGCCTTTATATGTTACTTGGCCTTTTTCCTTTACAGCTCTTAATATTTTTTCTTTATTCTGTTTGTTTAATGGTTTGATTATTATGTGGCATGAGGACTGTTTTTTTTTTTGATCCAGTCTATTTGGTGTTCTGTAACCTCCTTGTATCCTTGCATTTCCTTCTTTATGTTTGGATATTTTTCTTCTATAACTTTGTTGAATATATTTTCTGTACCTTTGAGTTGGTATTCTTCTCTTTCTATACCTATTATTCTTAGGTTTAGTTTTTTTATGCTGTCCCAAATTTCCTGGACATTTTGGGTTACCACTTTGCTGGCTTTAGTGTTTTCTTTGACTGATGATTCTATTTCCTCTATTGTATCTTCAACACCAGAGATCTTCTCTTCCATCTCTTACATTCTATTGGTTATGCTTGCATCTGTAATTCCTTTTCATTTACTCAGATTTTCCACTTCCAGCATTCCCTCAGTTTGTATCTTCTTTATTGTCTTGATTTCAGATGTCAAATATTGACCTGTTTCCCTCACTTGCTTAATTGCTTTCTCTTGGCTTTCAAGGGATTTACTGGTTTCTTCCCATTTTTGTTTACTTCTCCTTGAATTCTTTAAGGGAAATTTTCATTTCCTCTTTAAAGATCTCTATCATCTTATTCAGGTCATTTTAAAGGTCGATTTTTCTGTTTCTGAACATCTGTTGGGATATTCAGGTCTTGCTGATGTAGGCTCTGATGGAGCCATATTGGTTTTTAGGTTGTAGACTGTATTTTTGCATTGGTGTCGACCCATCTCTTTCTCTACTTGTTGCAATTGGTGTCTGTATCAGAGGGAGCCTCTCTTGGTCTGATCCATACTTTTGGTCCAATGGGATCTTTTGTTCTAATCAATACTGATAGACTCTTTGTCTCAGGGAGCAGCTCTTAGTCTAATTGGGGCTTGTGGGTTCTGTGTGAGGGAGTAGCTCTTAGTCAAATCTGACACTAACAGGCTCTGTCTTAGGAAACACTTGCAGTCTTGGAGTATGGTTGGGATTTGGGGAAAGTGGGCTTGTGAGTTGCAGGGTCTGATGGAGGTTAGTAGTAGTCTGACCTGCCTGCAGGAGGTCTCCCTGCTGACTCACCTTTAACTGGAACTGCATTGGGTGGTGGTGTGGGGGCACAGGGTTGTGCCCATGGGCCCAAAGCCTAGTGACTGGGGTATTCCTGTATGAGGATAAAGACTCATCTTTTGGTCCAATTGGGTGGTGGTGGGCTCTGTCTCAGGAAACAGTTGCAGTCTCAGAGGGTGGGTGGAATTTCAGCAAGGTGGGGCTTGTGATTTACAGGGTCTGATGGGGGATGATGGTAGTCTGACCTGCCTGCAAAATATCTGTGTGCTGACTGGCCTGTAACTGGGACTGCAATGGGTGGTGGTGTATAGGCACAACCTTGGGACTGGGGTGTTTGGGTATGAGGATAAAGACTCACCTCTTCATCCAATATGGTGCTGGTGGTGGAACTCATGTTTTAATGGAATGCAAAAATTAAAAATTTGTAATGAATTCAGTAAATCAAAATGTGCAAAAGGGATAATGAAAGAATATATTGAAAAATTATAGCCAAGTAAAAATATTTTAAATAATGTCATACTGGTATTATAATAATTACTAATGAATCTCCTGTGGCCCTGTATATCAGTTACAAAGTCTAGGTAAGTGGCAACAACATTCAGGAAGTGATTTATATATTGTAAATATAAGAGACATAAGGGATTAAAAATATTAACTTAAAAAAATGAGTGGTTAGACATTCTAAGTTATAATAAGAAAGTTGCTGGTAGATGAATGGCATATTATAGTTCAACAAAATATCCAAAATGGATTGTAATGAAAAATTTTGTAAGGACAGGAATATAGTATATAATTGGAATCACAAAAAACAGGAGAATTTACTGAATTAACATCAAATGCTTTGGAAGGTGTGATGGATATCAGAACCTAATTATTCCTGAAGGGAGAAAGGTGAAATGACCTCATGGGAAGATTGAGATTCCCATGGGAGAAAAAGCTTGAGAGACAGTAGAGAAAAATTAAAAAACACAGAATTTCACATAATATGATAAAAGTCTTTACAATTCAGAAATGAGTCAACAAGTGAAATGTGCAAATCTCTCTGTAATTAGAAAGTGAACACAGAAGAAAAAGGTTTTTAAAGCAGTCCAAGACCAAAAGCCAGTTGGGTAAACTCTAAACATTCCATCTCCATGTCTGATGTCAAAATGCTCTTCAGATACCCAATTCTATTCAGTTTTGTTGACTGCGATACATATCTTTCTCTAAGGCTTGTTCCACCTCCTGTTAACAGCTCTCCTCAGCAGGTATCCCATGACTCTGGCATTTTGAGCATCTTAGGTTCTCTATGGAAATCTAGGCTATAACTTCACAGATTCAACAATGTTCTCACTAGATCTATATTTGGGTCCAACCCTGACACATGCCTCTCTTCAAGAGCTTTCCTTAGACGTTGAAGCAAATTCCATAATCTATTTCTTCTATCCTTATCTCTAAAGCAAGTACTATGTGGCCAAAGCCATCAAGTCCTCCTGCTCTCTGGGGCTGTTCAATTACATCTTCAGTAGCTTTCTGTTTTCCAGTTTCACTGTCTATGCTTGGCTTTTTTTTTTGAACTTGCTCTGTATACCAGGCTGGCCTCAAACTCAGAGATCTACCAACCTCTGCTTTCCCAGCTGTAGATTAAAGACATGTATCACCATGCCCCAGGCTCTAAGATTTTCTTAATTATTTTTCACAAGTCAAACTTTAGCTGATGGGAATTCACCACACCCTTTATTCCACGTCTTAATTGTTTTAGTTTATCCCCATAAACACAGGAGTTAGCTTTATTTCACATCCTGGTGTGAAATATATACATTTTGTATTTTTATTTGCTCAGCTTGCTCCTTTTCATTATAAATCTTCATTAGAGTTACCACTAATAGCCAACAAAGTCTACACTGGGCTTTTTAGAGATTTCTTCTGCCAATGGAATTAATCTAATACTCTTCACTTTAGCCTCATGCAGACTCTATGGACAAGGGTGAAAAGCAGCCACACTCTTCAGCAAAATATCACAAGAACAATTTTTAGGCAACATACTAAAATTCTTCTCCTCTGAAACCTCTGGAGCACCTCCTGACAGTTCAAATAATTCTTAGGACTACTGTCTCCCATGTCCCTACTAAGACTGCCCATAAAACCATGCTTAAAGCATTCCATTCCTTTCCTAACTCAAAGTACAAAAGTCCAAATTCCTCCAAATAAAAACATGGTCTGGCCTATCATAGCAATACCCCAGTCCCTGGTACAAACTTCAGCCTTAGCTAGGGTTTCTATTGCTGTGAAGAGACACCATGACCATGGTAACTCTTATAAGGAAAACATTTAATTGGAGTGGCTAGCGTACAGATTCAGAGGTTCAGTCCATTATCATCATATCAGGGAACATGGTGGCATGAAGGCAGACATGGTGCTGGCTATGTCTTGATATGCATGTAACAGGAAGTGGAATGTGATGCTGGAAGGAACATGAGCATAGGAGACCTTAAAGCCCATATGCACAGTGACATACTTCCTCTAACAAGGCCATACCTGCTCCAACAAAAGCATACCTCCTAGTAGTGCCACTCCCTTTGAGGGCCATTTTTTTTATACCACCACAGCTGGTATTCCCATCTTGGTAAAGACATCAATTCTGGTCATTTTCATCAACAGATACAGAATATTGGAGCATGAAAGTGTCTTAACTGTTCTCCTCAAGGTAGGTTGACAAATGAAATTTGAGTGATGTTCTCCATATTCAAAAGCTTTCCACAGTATTTATTTTTCTTCATTCAGTAATTTAGCTGATGCGTAAACACAAAATCTTTACATATGCATATGTTTCCAACTTGTGTTTTGATACGGGTAAACATTGCATAATTTTTACTTTACATTAGATACCTATCTATCCTCACTTATCTATTGTAAGTTCATGGAGAAACATTGAAAATTGTTCCTTTAAGCTTTTAGGAATATAGACTAGAGTGTTATCATCAGTGTGAATACCACTATACAATAGTGTAATAGAACTTCTTGCTTCTAACTGTAATTTAGCACCCATTTATTAGTGTTCCCTTACACCTCACTCTAGCTTTTGCTCCTTATTCTGCTCAATATCTCTGGCAATAAGTATTATATTTTCAACTACCATAGGATAAAATATTAAATCAAGCTATATTGCTGTAATTAATGAATTTCCTTTCTTTCTTAAAATAATAATTTTATTTATATATTTGAGACTTTCCTAAAATAGATCTTATTTATATTAACTATCCTCTTCCAAATCACCCCAGATTAACCCCACCCCCTTTCCACCCACATTCTTTTTTAATTACTATATTTTCAATAATTTTTAATATATTTTATCTACCAACCACAGTTTCCCCTCCCTTCTATCCTCCAATTACCTCCTGCCACCTCCTTTCTACCTCTCCCCAAATCTACTCCTCCTCCATCTCCATTCAGAAAGGGTATAGCCCTACATGGAAGTCAACAAGCCATGGCATATCTAGTTGATGTAGGAACAAGCTCCTTCCCTGTCCATCAAGGCTGAAAAAGGCATCCCACCACAGGGAAAAGGTTCCAAAGAGCCAAGTCATACTCCTGGGACAGGTCCTTTTTCCATTGCTCTGGGTCCCACAAATAGATCAAGCTTACACAACTGTCATCTACATGTAAAGGGTCTAAGTCGGCTCCATGCAGGCTCCCTAGAATTTATGAGCTTGGGTCAGCTGTCCCTGTGGATTTCTCCTTCATGATCTTGACCACCCACTTGTTCATATAATCCCTCCACCCTATCTTTGACTGGATTCCTGGAGTTTGGCCTAGTGCATGGTTGTGAATCTCTGCATCTGCTTCCATCAGTTAATGAATGTTCTATGATGACCATTAGGGTAGTCACCAGTTTGATTACAGGAGAAGGCCAGTTCAGGCACTCTCTCCACTATTTTTAGACATTTTAGCTGGGGTCATCCTTGTGGATGTGTGGGAGTTTCCCTGGCACCAAGTTTCTCCCTGACCCCATGATGGTCCCCTCTATCAAGATATCTTTTTCCTTGACTTACCTTGCCTTCTTCCCTCACTCAGCTCAACCAACCCAATCCCTCATGTTCCCATCCCCTATCTTCTCCACTTTACCTCACTTTCCCCCATTTTACCTAGGAGAGCCTATCTATTTATTCTTCCCAGGGTGATCCATGAATCACTCTTGGTGTCCTCTTTGTTACTTAGTTTCTCTGGGGCTGTGGATTGTAGCCTGGTTATCCTTTGCTTTACATCTAATACCCAGTTATGAGTGAGTACATACCAAGTTTGTCTTTCTGGGTCTGTCCACTAAACTTCTTGTCTGCTTTCCTTTCATTAAGCTCATTGAGTCCAATGTGTGTAGCCTAAATACTCTTGGGAGCATGATCAACATAGCAGAGTCATATCTTTTAAAAAAGAGACATTTGTTACCAGCAGCTGCCCATTGCCAATAACTCCTCAGCTTGCAGTACCCATCTTCCCCCTCAAAGCTGGGCTTTTTGCCTGACTTGTGTTCACAGCCTCATATTTTCTGCCACTTACCCATTTACGAATCTTTATTTATTGTCATTTTCAAGAAGCTTCTCTGATGAGGGTTTTAGATATGGGTATAGTCACTAAGAGACAGATTAATATTGTGTCTATTTAGAAGAAAAATAAAACACATTCTCCTCTAGAGAATATTACTTATTTAGCACATGTTTGTCACCCTAAATATGTGGACAGATATTGGTATTATCTTATGAAGCAGGCTTCAACTTCAATCATAAAATAATTAATTATTCTCTTAACATTCATTCCACTATTGCACCAGTGGACATATATGGCCATAACAGTTGTTGCCATAGCTCATGGAGTAACAAACTAGGTAAGACTGATGGTTAATTTTCTCCTCTGCTAGTTTCATAGGACCTTTTAGCACTTTCAAAGGAGTCAATAGAGATGATGATAAGTACCAGTTTGACTTCTCCTTTTTCTATGATTGAAGTATGTGATGTCTTCAAGAAGAGGACCTTATCAAGAGATTGACATTCTTTAATGGGTGAATAGGATTCTACTGTGGGTACTATATTTTTGTAATTTGTAACTAGATATACATGGGTTGTTTCTATTTATTGACTACTATGAATAGTGCTTCAATGAGCACTGGAGTGCATAACTTTTTTGATGTAATCATTTCAGTAGTTGGACTATTTGGGTACAAGGTATTTCTGTTTTTAAATGTTTGAGGCATCTTCATAGTCTTCTCTAATAGCTCCAATATTTTCCTACCCTGCCAACAGTGACCATGGGATGCCTCATCCTGTATGTAATATTTGATATCTTTTATCTTTATTTTGATTTCTTAGCAGAGTGAGGTTATACATCACTGTGGGCTTTATTTGTACTTCCTGGGAGGCTGATGATATTGAGCATGTTTACATAAATTTGTTTACTAGTTAAATTTCTTATTTTGAGACATCTATTTTATAGTCATTTCCCTTTATTAAATTATATTATTGTTACTGAATTTCAAGAAGAATTTGTATTACAGATCTCAATAGAGTCCAGATAACCTCTGTAAGACAAATCTTAAAAGATCTTATTAATAAAAAACCCAGAGCCAAATAATGGAGTGAAAACTGAGAGTCCAGAGAAGCAGAAAGAAGCCAACCACATTTTTACTGCTAGGAAATTTTCAGCCAAAGGACAGCTAATTCCTATATACTCACAGCTATATCCTTTCTGTGCCCTGCCATGTCACTTCCTCTCTCTTCCCAGCTATATAACTTCTTTTTGCACAGCTCTATCACTTCCTATGTATCTATTTGTACAGACATCCATACTCTATTGTTAACTAGTGTGGGGAAGTAAAGACATGCACCACCAGGTCTGACTTGGTTCCCAGTGTGGCCTTGAACTCACAAAGATCTGGATGAATCTTTGCCTCCTGAATGCTAGGATTAAAGGCATGTGATACCATGAACTGATTTCTATGTTTAATATAGTGGCTGGCCTTTACCTGTGAAATCCTTGCAAAGGGTTTTATCTAATTTACCTTCTATCCTAATTTGCATTGGATGTCTTTCAAACTCATACACTTTACACCTCTTTAGTAAGTTTCTTTTCCAAAACTGTTAACAAGGAAAACTATAACTATAACTATCTAATCTTTACCTCCTTCAGAGACCTGAGAAGGAAATAATATTAATTAAGTAACAAGGAAGTGTAAACAAGCCACTTACAAAATATTTGAGAAATGACAGAAACAGCTGGCTGACTGGACAGTCACCCAAGGTTCCTCTGCAATGCTGGGGCATCATCTTTGGACTACAGGCTTATCATATCTGATAGACTCATATGTGAAGCAGGATTTTCTAAAGAGCCTTCCTACTTTGTTTTGGCAAGGATTGGCAATCCTTTCATTTGTGTCTTGCTTGTCCAATTTGGACAGCATACTGTCAGCAGTCAAAGCAAGGGCATTTTCTTGCACAGTGGCTAATTTTTGCCAACAATGAAAGTAAACACCACATGGAGTTTTTTTCAATACCCATCATTGTCTCTGAAGTAAATTGGTGCTACCAGGAGCAGATATAGCTCATAGTCATAAAAAAAGAAAAAAGAAAAATCTATGTTATTAAAATATCTTAAATGTCATATTCTGCATATCTCTTAAGTGTTTGAAGATGACTTGGCTATCTAAAATATATTTCTGCTTGACCTTGAAAGTATACCTTATATGATTACAAGTTTGATTTTAATGACTAGCAATTTGCATTATGTTGTTAAATAAACTGTATAGGTACAATACCTTGAACAAGATTACAAATGCATGTACAGTATTTTCTAACAAAATCAACCTCAAACTTGTGTCAATATAGATAATTTGTATACAATATACAAAAATCCAATCCAATGTAAAATATTTAAAACCAGTAGTTGCCTTTTAAAAGTAGATTCAATAATCTGCCTTTATATCTTATAATATCTATATTCTCTCTTTTTTCTTTATAGAGTAGATTCAATAATCAACCTTTTATCTAAATCCTCTTTTTCCTTTTTCTCCTTTTTTTTAAACAAGAATCTTAAATCTAATTTCCTTTATTTAGCCCTTTTCCTGACCATTAACAATAACAACTTGTAACCAACCATCCTAAACAATGACAATTATCCAAAGCCCATTGAAAAAACAAAAAACACCCACCCTACTCCTTGGGAATGTAGGTGTCATGTTCTTAAAACTACTTCCAGTAGTCAGGGATCAAAAATTTTTTAGGGGATCCTGAAAGAAAAATTTGGGGTTAATTGTTAAGTCCTAGGAGGTGTTAGCTTTATCATTTGTTGTCCAGTCTCTGCATAATGTGAAAATACAGAGCTTGTCTCAAATCCTTTCTCAAGTAGTCTGTGAGTATGGATTATCTCAGCTGGCCATTTAAATTTTTACTGAGCAGTTTGTAGTCCAAAGCTGATCTTTGGGTGATGTTTGTCAGCTTAATGGTATTATCATTGTCTTGATTGAATCATCATAGTGGGGTCCCATCATCTTTCTGGAGACTTCAGATTTACTGTTAGGTATGGTCATAATTCCCTGCAGAAAACTGATAGAGAAACAAGAAAACATGTACAGGCAGGTAGATGAAGCCTTTTTCTAGAATTAGTACTCTATGTGATCATTAATATCATGACCAAGGTTTAATATGTGTGTGTGTGTGTGTGTGTGTGTGTGTGTGTGTAAATTTAAATATATATAAATATGTATTTATATATATCTTCTACATTTTGATAAAAAAATTATACCTTAAGCAAAATTATAAAGTGTTAAAATAGAACAAAAGACTTATGAGATTAGTGACAATAGAATAATCTCTTAATTTTGATTTTATTCTGTCCCGAATCAGATGTCTCTTCTGACATGATACAGAGATTTTGCATTTTCCTAGCGTTGTGCCTTTCCTGGAACTCACTTGGTAGCCCAGGCTGCCCTCGAACTCACAAAGATCCACCTGGCTCTGCCTCCTGAGTGCTGGGATTAAAGGCATATGCCACCACCGCCCAGCATTTTTTTTTTAACAAACATGCTTGGGTTTAGAGAAGGAGAGAGCCATTCTCCAACTCCAAAGCAGGCTTGAATTTTTTATTGAACTGGCACTACCTAAAGACCATTTGTGTTAAATGTCTGTAGAGAACAGCAGAAACAAACATTTAGGAAGACTTATGAAATTCTATATGTGATATACCAATAGATCAATTACTCTTTTTTCTTGGGACATTTTTTTTTTTTTAATGATTTGTCCTTTTTCTTCAGATGTCTCAACTGTTCAGTGTTCTTCAGATTCCTTAGCCTTCATTTTCCTGAAAGACAAAAATATAAACCCTTCCCCACACCTAACTTTGGGGAGGTTCCTTTTTGGCAAGTTATATCTTATTAAATGAAAAGCATTTGTTTGTGGTATAAGTTAATTTAAATTGAATGTTGTAGCTGGAAGTTTTCCTGTGTCCCACCAAGTATGCAGCTGTTCAGACCCGAGTAAACACACAGAGGCTTACATTAATTAAAACTGCTTGGCCATTAGCTCAGGCCTACCACTGACTAACTCCCACACTTAAACTCAGCCCATTTCTGTAAATCTGTATGTTGCCATATTTTCCCTGGCTTTACCTGTGTGCCATTACATGCTGCTCCTTGGACAGTGGGCTGGTATCTCCTGATTCAACCTTCCTCTTCCCAGAATTCTTCTTGTCTGCTTATCCTGCCTATAATTCCTGCCTAGCTACTTTCCAATCAACGTTTTATTAAACCAGTGTACAAAAGCATTCTTCCACAGCATTTCCCCTTTTCTGTCTAATTAAAAAGGAAAGGTTTAACATTAACATAGTAAAATTACATATAACAGCTATCAAGCAAGAATTACAGTTGCAATGTCTATTCTATCTGTATTTGGCAAAATTAAAGAAAATAACCCATCTTATATTTGTAAGTCTAAGGTTTCATATTTACCTTGCCTCTTATCATAACCAAGGAAAACCATAATTTTAACTACCTAGAATTCAACTGTATCAAAGACTTCAGAAGGATACAATATCATCTAAATAAACAGGAAGAGCATTGTAAGCAACTTCCAAAAAATCTAGAATGATAGAAACAACTGTCTGCTTGAAAAGTCATCCAAATGGTGTAGATCCAACCATACCTTGGTAACAGTTAAACTGTTTTTCTTAGCACTTATCTTCTTATAGGTAGGTGTATGTGGCAAGCCACAAAAATATGTTATAAGGAGTTCAGCTGTGTATTAAAGCTATACTTTGACTGGCAAAGGGTCTGTCAAAAGACAAGCCATTTATTATGAATATATGGTGTTATCCAGCTGTTAATGTTTCAGCTGCCTTCTGCTATGTAATTCTTGCATGCTCAAATATGACCAGACCATTTGGCAAACAGTTCAGCTCCTCACACCTGCTGATCTTCTAGGTAACTAACTCCCCCACTGAGCCTAGGAGATAAGCAGGCTGGAGATGCATAGCTTTGTTTCTTATGCAAATGAAGTTCACACCATCACCTTCCTCCATGCCTAGGGGCATGGCAGACAGATTGACTGAGGACAATAGGGCATTTTACATAACAAGGTGCAGTGGACTGGAGTGGAATTCCAGAGGAGACAGGGAACAGCAACCAGAGAGAAGAGAGGAAGACAGAGGCTCAGGAGAGGGTAAAGCAGATCTCTTGTAGAGTTTATCAGGGTCAGGAGTAAGGAGCCAGGAAGAATATAGATGGAGGATGAAAGAACAGAGGAGGAAAATCAGGTCAAAAGCGTAAGAGTTTACTAAAACTATGAGTACAGGATAACGGCACAGAAAGGAGCTGACTGTGAGGACAGAGCTGAAACTGTGTAGATAGAATTGGCTTAGAAGAATAAAGTGAATGGACTAAAGAACTCAGTGTATCTAGATTCATTCCCGTGATGTTGGTAGTGTCCCTTCTGGGCCCCCTGGGATAGTATAATATAATATTATAATAGTATAATATAATATTATACAAAACATATACACAATAGATTATGACTCAGCAGTAAAAAAACAATAACATCATGAAATTTTCAGGCAAATGGATGGTAACCCAGGCTCAGAAAGACAAACCTGGTATGTACTCACTCATAAACTTAAAACAGACTATAACTCATAGCTCCAGAGAAGCTAGCTAATAAAGAAGACCTTAAAAGGGACACACACATTGCCCTGAAAAGAAGAAATAGATGAAATCTCCTAAGTAAACTAGGGGTCAGAGGACAATTAGGGTGGTAGGGGATGGAGGATGAGAAGGTAAGGAAATGGGATGGTTGAATGAGAACAGATATGGAGTGGGAAAGAAATGAAAAGAGGGAGACATCGTGGGGACAGGGGGAAACCTAGTGCTAGGGAAGTTCCCAGGAATCCACAAAGATGACCCTAGCTTAGACTACTAGCAATAGTGGAGAGGGTGGCTGAGCTGGCTTACCCTGGTAATCAGATTGGTGAACACCCTAAATGTCATCAAAGAGCCTTCATCCAGTAACTGATGGAAGCAAATGAAGAGATCCACAGCCAAGCACCAGGCCAAGCTCCAGGAGTGCAGTCAACTGAGAGAAAAGGGATTCTATGAGCAAGGGACATCAAGATCATGATGGGGAAACCTACAGAGATAATCTAAACAAGCTAGTGGGGACTTCTGAACTTTAGACCAATGCCTGTAGAGTCTCCATGGACCTGCATAAGCAAGACAGTTGTGTAACTTGATCTACTTAAATAAGACCAGGATCCATGTCTGGTGCATGAGCAGGCTTGTTGGAGCCCATTACCTATGATGGGATACTTTGCACAGCCTTGATGCAAGAGGAGGGCCTTGGACCTGCCTCAAGTGAATGCACCAAGTTTTGGTGCCTCCCCATGGGGTGCCTTACATTTTCAGAGGAGGCAACTGGGGGTAGGTTTAGGGTGGGGGAGCCTGGTGAGGGAAGAGGCAGAAGTATAGAGAGGGGGATCTGTGGTTGGTATGTAAAATAAATAAATAAAAATTCTTAATAAAGAAAAAAAAAAGAAATAAGTCCAACCACCAGATGAGTTTCACAAGTGGCTGGCCCCAAATAGTACTAGCTGTCTTTATTTGTACTTGAGAGCATGTTTTTTTTCTACCTTCCAGGATTATCCTTCTGAAAAAACAATAATTTTTTCCCAACTTTTACATCAAAAGAACTTTTAGACCAAAAAAAAAATGCTCAGCATTTTGTGAGCTTGGCTAAACAGTGAGCCAGGCACATCCTGTCCTTACACGCTAAAAGGTAATAAGGTGATAAACATAGACACACATTCTCAAGAAGAACAATATCATTCAAAATTTAACAAAGCATATTTAAAGAATAGGAGTGACTTGCCATAAGCTGCTTGCTTACATATAGCTTGTATTTCTCTAACTGGTCTTTTGTCCTATAAAAGAGTCCTGCATGCTTAAGCATCTCTATAAAGGGTATACTTTGAGTAGGCACACTTTTTCCATTTTAATGTTTTTTTCCCCCAAGAATTAGGAGATGCAGTTAATATCCCCTGTGTTGCTTCCTTATATGAGCCCATTAATCTTTGTTGCCTCCAATCTTACCAGCACTGAACCAGAAAAGAGCTCAGGGTCTGGAGTAACAGATGGTATTTTCAGACAAGAAACCTGAGAAGCATCAGTTCCCAAAGAAGTTTAGAAGAAAATAATTGTGGGAAAATGGTGTTATCAGTAATGATTACATCTTTTCCATGCATGACTAACAAAGTGAAACTAAAAATCACCAAGAGAATTATCAATATTATGAGAGAGAAGAGAGCATGCAGACTGTGATGTCTCAGCAGTATTCTGTGCTGTCTCTTGGGCCACTTGTCTTTGCCAATTGAGAGACCATGTCCATGTGCCTTGCCTCTTGGAGACCCACTGGACAAGTGTTGATAATGCTGATCCAAAACTAGGCCACACAGCTCCCAACACAAACTGAGGTTGAATAGTGATTCAACCCATGAAAGGATTTCAGGAGCTGCTCTAGTTTCAGAGCTGAGTGTTCCCTAACATCCCAAGGAATAATTGTGACTTACTTGAAAATTATGTTCTTATTAACATTGGATGTTTATAGCAATGGATAAATAGCCTGTAGTGAGTGTCTTTGCCTGCTTAAATTACAAAGGCTGTGATATAATTATAAAAACTACAAAAATCTTAGGAAAGATGATCCTCAAAGCTATGTAATCTTCTGACATGTCACTGAAAGCAACTTTTCAGATTGGTCAAATCTCATTTTACGAGGCTGTCATGAAAACTGGTCATTATTCATAGCTATGTCTTAGACAACATGCATTCTTTTCTTATGACTGAGGCTCTAAAATGTTATTTATTTTCCTGTCCTATTGGTAGTTGCTTTTTGATTTAATTTTTTATTTCAAGTGTGTTGCTATTTTGCCTGCCTGTATTTATGTGCACCACCTGTTTGCATTGCCCAATATCAAGTCCCAAGGAGATGGAGCCACATATGGTTGTAGATCACCATGTAGGTGCTGGAATCAAATGTGGGTCTTCTGCAAAAGCAGCCAGTGCTCTTAATGGTTGAGCCATTTTGGCCACTTGTATCTCCTTTATACTGGTGGGGAGATGACTTTTTTTGTGATTATATAAGTAGAGAGATTTTTGTGTGTGTGTGGTCATATACGTTCCTACTTATCTTTATTATTGGCCTGAGCAAGAATCCCGTCCTTGACCATATTCTTATTAATTTCTTCCCTCTATCTTCAGTGTTCTCATCTTGTCACCATGTTTCACATTTTTTGTACATAACTGATACATGTAGATATCAAATTTATCCTTTCCTTGAATCTCCTAACTGGCATACTCAATTGCATATATATTCTTCCTACTTATAAAGACAATGGACTTCAGAATTTAGTGTGGTCAAGACTTAACTGAGTTCCTCAGTCCTGGTGAAGATAGCACCCATTTGTATGGATCTAAATATATCCATTTGCTCATATTAATTCTTTTGAGTTTTTATCTAACATTTGTATGTAAGTACAAGATTAAATGTGTATATACATGCATGTGTATATGGAAGAGGTGTGTCTTGAGGGCAGATATCAATGCCAACTGCTATCTACATTGTTTACTGAGACCAGGTCTCTTACTGAACTTGGAACTTGTATTAAGTTATCTTTTATCTGTATGATAAACACCATGACCAAAAGCAACTTGGGGAGGAAAGGATGTATCTCATCCTAGAGTTCCACCTAACAATAATTCATTACTGAAAGAAATCAGCAACTTAAGGCACAAACCTGGAGATAAGAACTGAAGCAGAAGCTTAGAGAATACTGTTTTCTTGCCAGCTTTCCATGACTCATTTATCTGCTTTTTAATACAAGACCAGAGGAGACAATAGCCACAGTGTGCTGATCCTTCCCACATCAATCAACAATAAAGAAATACCCACAAACAATGCTACAGAATAATCTAATGGAGGCATTTTTTTCATGTGAGGATCCCTCTTCCCAGATGACTGTAGCTTCTGCCAAGTTGACAAAACAAACAACCAAAAAACATAACCAAATGACAGATTAAGATTTAATCAGACTGCATGGCCCCCAAGATCCTGGAATACTCTCATCTTTCTCCTTAGGCACACATCAAAACTTCTGGGTTTTTTTTTTTTGTTTTTTTTTTTTTGTGAATTTTGGAGATACAAACTCAAGTTTTCATGCTTGGGGAACAAGTAGTTTATTACCTGAGCTACATCCCCAGAACTTCTCATTAAAATTATATATGTATATTACATATAATTTATATACAATCATTATTTGATGGGGTTATATCTCTGTGAGCCTGCATGTGGCACAGCCTACATTTGGGATGGTCAGACTGACCCATGGGAGTTCCTTATCTTTTTCAATCATGTGGGTCCCAAGAATTCAAAGCAGGTTGTAAAGCTTGGTGGCAAGTTCTTTTACCTGTTAGTCCATATCAACAGTCTTCATATTTTTGCTTTATCTCCAGAACTAAATACACAATGTTCTGTTATCTATAAATGTACATACAATTTGATTTCTACATTGGCTGATACAAGCTTGGTTCCAAATAATATCAGCTCACACTACTTAGCAGTATATATAATATTACTTTGAACTATTTTTTAATACACAGTTATTCTATGTGTATACCTTGATAACATTGTTTTTCTCTAACATAATATCTGATGCCTCCAAATTCAATGTATATCTTATCTTCATATATGTGTAAGTGTCAAGGTATATGTATGTTTGTGCATGAACATGCACATATACCTAAAAAATGTTCAGTAGTTGTTCTAGCCTATTAATTTATGAGACTTAGATTTCAAAAAGGCTAATTAATAGTTAATGAGGGAAAATTACTTTTAATCATCATTAAAATAATACATGAACATAAATAAATATGAATCATATATGGACATAAAATTGTACTTTCTAATTCCAAGCTCACAGTGCTGGGTAGATTCATGCCTTCCTAAAATTGTCTACAGCTTCATCACTGTACTTTGAGAATAAATCCTTGTGATGGTTAGCATTACATTTAAAGTTTAGACTTACTATGCTTGACAGACCAAAAAGCAAAAAATATGCCTCAATCATATAGGACCTAGCTTGTACAGGCTGTATACTAGGAACCCACTTGCCTTTTTTGTCAGACATTGAATACTTAAATTGACTAACTGTTATTTCTGGTTTTATAATCAAATTTGCTTCCTCAGTGACTAGGACAACTGCAGATATATATGTTAAAATTAGATCTTGCTTACACATAGAATACTTATAATCTTGTGGTTTTTAATAATTTTGACTGATATGACTATATGCTTCATCTTGGGAGCCCCTTTGATTGCAGTTCTGGTGCCATGAATATCTGGCACCATTATTTAATAATACCTCTTCTTAAAAAAATTATTCATGGTGATGGTGAATCTCTGAACAACTCCAGAACCACAACAACACTAATGCTTACAGTAGAGGTGATAGAGCTGCAGATAGAATCAATTTCTTGATCACTTCACCTTAAAATAAGGACCTGATTTTTTTTACCATCTAAAATCATTTATTTATAGTAGAAGAGGAAGACATGAAAGGATATCAGACAGAGGATGAAGGGGTGAGCCAGAGCACTCAGAAAGTTTCTAGAAAACATTGTCTCCCTCAAAACCTCAAGAAAGAACTGCCTGAGTTGTGGTGGTTTGGACCTGAGGATACTCCTTTCAGAGCTGTGTCCCACTTAAGACAGTAAACAACAGTTGTCAGAAACTAAGCTGACCATCATGTATTACAGGACTTACAGGAAGCTAATTTATCCACTCATAAAATAAAGCCATATTTTCCTCTCAGTGTATACCACACAGGATAAAAAGAAGCATGCACTTAATGGCTGTTGTCTTTGAAGAAGCTCAGAAGATTTTGTTTGATTGTACTTTGAGAAGGAATTTGCTTTGTAACTGTGTCCTGCCACTTGGACTTCTGTTCCCGTAACTCTGTGGCATTACTTTCTTGGCTGTCCATGCTGGTTCTCTCCCCTTCTCCTCCAGGGCTTACTTTCCTATCTCCTTTATTACAAAATTTAAGCATTAATCTTTTGCTGCTATTGCCAGTGTCTGCTACAGATATCTTCTTTTTGATATACTACCTACTGACAAATTCACAAGCAACATTAATCAAAGTTACCATATATAAAGAGAAAAATGGTTTTCCAGAGATATAGAAACTTAATATTCTCACAAAAGAAAAATGTTTTAATATAAATAGGAAATATATCCACTCATTAGAACTCTTTCTATAAAAATATATGTTGAGGTATGTAAGCATAATCTAAAAAATAGAGCATTTATAGAGCTATCTGAAAGCACTGTATCTTTGTTCTATTTCATATAAAACAGATTGAGATGTATCACTACTCACTTACAACTTGATTTTCTCTAAAATCTATTCCTGCTTCTACTATTGTTATAAAACCACAGCATCAAAAAGTACAGTAAATAATCATAAGCCTCAATATATATGCATGTGTATGTATGTGTATGTAGAAGTATCATTTTACTATATATATATATATATATATATATATATATATATATGCAAAATATATATACACAAAAATATTCAGCTCAGGGAATGAAGAAAAAATGCTCAAGAATAAGCTTTCTTTTTGCTAAGACAACTTAAATTTTCATTCTGTGAAACTGTAATATCTATAAAATGGTAAGGAATATCCTCAATTTATTTCCCTTGTTTGTTAGATACAATGCTTAGCCAGACATGGCAATTCAAGTTTTTTATTCTCTCAAGGGAGGATGAAGCAGGAAGATTGCATAGAGTTGCAGTTTAGCTTGGGCAACAGAATAGACTCTTTCTCAAAAACAACAACAAAAAGTAGTAAATGACAAAAAAATAATAGTATTAACAATCATTCATTAAATAAGAATAAATCAAAACTTTGATAAACTTCAATCAATTGAGAAATAATGTGTACTACATAAATGTAGACATGTTTTATGTTTATCTTATGACTAAGAAAATATAATAATGTATAAATGTCAATTCTCTTTGAGCAGATTACTAACTTAAGTACAGCCTCCTCACCTGGCAGAACATTATAAAATTTACTGAAATGCCAAGTGATGAAATTGAAGTCACAGCAATATTAAGTGAGAATAATTCAAGCTTTACATTTTAAAATCTAAAAATATTTAAGCATGTAGTTTATATGAAAGTTCACATATGTGCCAATCTATCTATCTAATATATATATATATATATATATATATATATATATATATATATATATAACATCTATCACATTAGGTAGTTAGATAGTTAAAATATGCATAGATGAACTATACTTGTTGAGGTAAAAAAAGAAAAATGTTTATGAATAGAATTATGTTGTTAATAAAATAACTGAAATAAAATTTAAAGACTCCCAAAATCGCAAATTCAAGTGAGCCTATAATAAAGACAGAAGATATAAATCACAAAAAAGTGTCAAGAGACCCAAGACTTCAAATACCAGACTCCTGTTCATCTCAAGAAGCTAGGGTACTTGTGACTATAGGTTATGAACTGCCAAGAATATATATGATATCCTGTTTTCAGGGAATCTAAAATCACAAGTTTATTATTTGTATTTTCTATCTTTCTGGTCACATAATCAGGAAGTGTGACATGTTAAAGGAAATTGTACTATCACTTTGTTCTAGAGAATACATACAAGCTAGCAGAAGATGCCTCACAAGTAGTTATGTAATCATTAAACAGCACATTATATACAAATCAATAAGCCGGGTGTGGTGACCCATGCCTTTAATCCCAGCACTCTGGAGGCAGAAGCAGGAGGATCTTTATGAGTTCAAGGTCAGCCTGGTCTATAGAGTGAGATCCAGGAAAGGCGCAAAGCTACACAGAGAAACCCTGTCTTAAAAAATACCAATATTTAGCACACTATATTTTTTATCTTAGGCAAGGACTGGGATCAAAGTCCCAGAGGCCCTTGGACACAAACTAAAAGTATTGCAGACCCTTCAGAAGTTACTCCTAAGTCTCAGCAGTTAAGAGCCCTGGCTGCTCTTCAAGAGGATTGGTTCAATTCCCAGCATCCACCTGGTCACTCACAACTCTCTGTAATTCTTGCTCTGGGGAATCTTATGTCCATAGTTCAAAGGCATGCATGTAGTGCAGAGACATAAATGCAGTCAAAATACTCATACACAAAAAATTTAAAGAAATCATAATTTAAAAATTAAAAAGAAGACGGGTGGTGATGAGACATGCCTTTAATCCCAGCACTTGGGAGGCAGAGGCAGGTGGATTTCTGTGAGTTCAAGGCCAGCATGAGCTACAGAGTGAGATCTAGGAAAGGAGCAAAGCTACACAGAGAAACCCTGTCTCAAAAAACCAAGAAAAAAAAATTAAAAAGATCTTTTAGATTTTACATACTTAAAACAAAGAAAATAACTTTATGGGTATAGAGAATCTCATTAATACTTATTTTGTCACTGTTTATTTAAGACCAGTAGTGTAGTTAGAGTTTTCCTGCCTGGCCCAGTTAGGACAAATCTCTCTTACCCTCCAGTCCCACAGTCACTCAGACCCAACCAAGAAAGCACATAGAAACTTACATTGTTTAGAAACTGTATGGCCGTGGAAGGCTTCTTGTTATCAGCTTCTCCTATCTTAAATTAACCCATTTTTGTTAGTCTATACTTTGCCACATGGCTTGTGGCTTACCAGTGTCTTTACATGTTGCTTCTCATGGCGGTGGCTGGCAGTGTCTCTCCCCAGTCTTCTACTTCCCAGAATTCTCTTCTCTCTTGTCCCACCTATACTTCCTGCCTGGCCACTGGCCAATCAGAACTTTATTTACACAGAGCAATATCCACAGCACAGTAGTATTTGGTTTTACCTTATGTATCTGGACTATCTAGTCTCTGGTTTTTGGTTACCCAAGCAGAGTCAGGTATGGGTTCTATCTCATGGGGTGGGCCTTAAGTCAAATCAGATGTTGGTTGGTTAGTCTCATGAGCTTTGTGTCACCATTGCCTTGGCTTATTTTCAGGTAAGACAGCATTGTAAAACAATGGTTTTGAGTTTGGGTTGGTGAATATGTTTCACCTTTGGTAGCTTGCAGAGTACTTTCCAATACCTAAGATGCTAGAACATAGGGATGAAGATTCTACATAGGCATTAGTCAACCTCTCCATTTTCAAATCCTTTCTATAAAATACATGTTGGAATATGTGAGTATAATCTAAAAAATAGATCATTTATAGAGCTATCTGAAAACATTGTATCTTTGTTCTATTTCATATGAGACAGATTAAGATATATCAATACTCACAGCTCAGAGTGTGGGTTTTCTGTCCAATGCAGCAGTGAAAACAGGAGCCCAGAGACAAGGCAGGGTAGGTTTTTTGTTTTGTTTTGTTTTGTTTTGTTTTTAATCATAACAGAGGTTGGGGTGAGGAGATTTCCAGGGTTTAGGACCCTGATTGGCTGACATTTGTCTAGGTATAGAGATTGCTTAGAACGTCAGGTATTTTCTCTTAGATGCAGGCCCCACTGGGTGGGGTCAGTTTATTTCAGTGAAGAAAGGTTCACTTTCTGGAGTAGACCCCCTTGAATGTCTTTTATGGTCCCTGCTACCCTGAGAGCCCTTGTATCTGTGATTCATGAACCAGGCTGTGCTGAAGTCCAAGGTTCATGTGGGCAGTCATGGTCTGGGCTGCCACTGCAGGCCATGTTGATGTTCATGGTCGATGCTGCTACTGAGGTCCATGCCTGGGTCCCTTGTCCTACTGCAGCTGAGGGCCATGTTGATGTCCATGGCCTGTGTTGACACAGAGAACATGAGGATATCCATGATTTGTGCTGCTGCCTGAAGCCATGTTGATATTCATGGGCCAGGCTGGAGGCAGGGCCCATATTGGTGTGGGTGGTCTGTGTGGTCCCTGAGGCCACGTCGATGTCCTTGGATAGTGCTGCAGCTGAGGGCAGTGATGGTGTTCATGGCCTGTGCTGATACTAGAGACCATGTGGAATTCTATAAAGGGTGCTACCACTGACAGTACAGGTCAGGGAAGCTACTCTTGCAGTAGTACCAATGATGGCAGAATCACAGTTAAGAAAGAGGGGCATAGAAGGAGGCTGTGACAATCCCTACCCCTACCTCAGCCTCCCACCCCCACCCCAAGTAACAGCCCAGACAGGAAGACATCAAAGAAAACTGTAAAAATTTGTGATAAGGATGTTAATGTTTAGCTCTCCACAACTGATCACTTCTGGTAGTGGGTAGGGTGGGGAAGGAAGCAGGTTTTTTTTTTTTTTTTTTTTTTTTTAAGGACTGGCTATTGGGAGTTTGGAAATGTTCCAGTGAGTATACAGACAACACAAATTGGAAGGTTTTTTTCCCCCTTTTCTTTCTTCTTTTCTTGTTGGGCAAGTTCACAATGATAGGGGTAGACCTGGGAGGACTGAGAAGTGAGTGTCATCAGAGTACATGATGTGAAATCCACAAATAATCGATACAAATGTGTTGGAAAAAAGATATATCTATATATTTTTAAAACCATAGAAACAACAAAATCAGCAATAATATTTAAATATAATTAAATGCCTAGCTTGTATCCAAATGTTTGTACTTGTTTAAACTACAGCTTGCTTTAATCAGAAAGAAAGATATATTGTTATTGGTGAAATTATTAAGGCCACTCCACATAGTTAAAAGGGAAGTTTTGTGGGGTAACTTACAAATGAAGGGATAGGTAGGTTGCAGGGTCTGGCAAAGGTATGGCGCAGTCTGGCGGTGTTCTCTGGAGAACTCTGCTTGGTCTACCTCCAGCATCCAGGGTCCCAGAACCAAGAGAAGCCTCTCCTCTCGATCCTGGGTCTTCAGCTTCCTCTCTCGGCCCCGCCTTGCAGGTGTGACCATTACTGAAGCCTCAATGGGGGTTGGAACTTCCAGGCCAAGGCTGGGATGGCTACCCACTACATATTGTATGATAACAGGATCTATTTTCAATAAATGGGCAAAAAATAACTTAAAATAGGAGGATATGTTGAATATCCAAAGACTTAAAGAAAACTAAGTGTCCAAAATTGTAAAATATCAGATTTTAGTCTATTTTAAAGTGAAATCATTGGTCTGGCTTGTCTCCTGGATGCTGGAAAAAGACATGGATCTGGGGTAAAAGTAAAAGACACAAAACAGGCATGGTCACACCTGCCTATAATCCTAGCACTTTGGACATCAAAGCAGGACAATCACAAGTTTAAGAAAGATCAGTTAAAATAAGGAGTCCAAAGCCAGGTGAAGACTGAACTATAAAAGACAGACAGACAGACAGACACACACACACACACACACACACACACACACACACACACACAGTGGGGGTTGGAGAGAATGAGTACTTACACTAATTTCATATTATCTGCTGTTTTGCCTGCCTTCCTACATCTCAGGGAAGAAGTGAATATCCAAGAATAATGATGCATCTATAGTAGAATAATATTATAGTTTTTAAGTATATGCCACAATGTTTTTCAAATGTGGTACATACACAACACACACAAAAAATTAATTTTGAGGGTTTGCAAAAAATATAAAAGGAACTTATACTTAAGACTTGAGTGAGTCCAATAGGATGGAAAAGACTTTGTAGCTCTGAGTTTGTGTTCTTCATAACTACCCCAGCCTAACAGAATAATTATATCTTAAAAGTATGTTGGCCAGGCAGTGGTGGCACACGCCTGTAATCCCAGCACTCGGGAGGCAGAAGCAGGTGGATCTTTGTGAGTTCGAGGCCAGCCTGGTCTACATAGCTAGTCCAGGACAGACTCCAAAGCTACAGAGAAACCCTGTCTCGAAAAACCAAAAAAAAAAAAAAAAAGTATGTTGAGAAACTGATGATGTTTGTGTGGCATGGCTTGCCTTTTTTCTTTAACATATTGAGTCATGTTTCACTTTCACTTTCCACTTTCTTTGCCCCTATTATTTGACATAGAACTATAGGAAGAGTATTTCCTTGTGTAGAAAGAGTGTTTCCTTGTGTAGGAAGAGTGTTTTCTTGTTTAAGAAAAGTATTTCTCTATATAAGGAGACACTGTTGAATTATTTGACTCATTGTGGGCTGCTCTTCTTATTTATATTATGCCCATTGGCATAATGTTCCATCTAGAAGCTGTACATCACCTAAGCATTGTTGGAGTTTTCCAAACAATCACTTTCCAAAGTTGTATGTGCCACTTTCTGTAAACTGTTATAATTATGTCTAAGCTTTTTGGTTTGAAGGGACGGTACTGACACCCACAGACACTTTTCATTGCTTTTTCTCTTTCTTCCTATCACAGATACAAACTTAATTTTTATCTCCTGACTTAATATGACAGCTGTGTGGTTTCTGTTTCCCTGTGAACCAAATTAATCTGTCTATGCTTCTAAGCATTTTAATTTTTTTTAGTATGTTCCTTTTCTTGCTTTTCTTTTTACACCCGAAACAAGATGTTTGCATTCTCAGAATGTTTTTCCTTAGATCGCCAAGCTTGTTTGCTTTTCAAATTAGTAAGCTTTTTAGTCTACCTTCCTCTTCTGGGTCTGTTAATGATCATCCTCCTGTCTGTGCTCGGGCCTGATTTAATTTTTTCTATTCACAGAGGCCTCAGAGTATTTGAGGTACATTCAATGGCTACTTAAAAGGAGACAAAATGATCCCAATTAAGTCTCAAGATTGATTTTTCACTTTGTAAAAATTACAAGAGCTTAATGTGAAACCTGGGGACATAAGAGAACTAATTATTTCAACTGGTATTTTCATGAAGAGACTGAAACAGACACAATGAATAAATAAGAAGTCATCTCTAGGGAAGTATAAAATCTACTGATGCAGCAGTATTAACTAAAAATCATCATGTTTCATCTCCTACACCAGATTCATTTATCAAATATATATGAATGTGTGTGTGTGTGTGTTCATGTGTGTGTGTGTGTGTGTGTGTGTGTGTGTGTTTGTGTGTGTGTGTGATGACATATAACTAGCAACCAATGATGTTAAGGACCAAGATTTCAGGAACCAAACATGAACCATGGAAAGTACTAGCTAAGCCAGAGAACAAGTCATAAGCCCTTCCCCAGAGCAGTAACACCTGTTTCCTAACTGGAGGCTCCCAAAGATAAGAACATTCCACAGTCAGGTGTCATGGCAACTGAATGTAAAGAGCATTCCATGGTCAGGTAGCCTAGCAACAGAACAAATGGCTCCTGACCCGTGACCTTAGCCGACATCTTGCAGTTGCACGACCTGCAAGTCTCCCATGTTCTGCACACCTTCCATGTCTCTTCCCCTTCCCTCCTTCCTGCCCCCTCCCCTCCTATGCTATATAAGCCTTGTGGAGAGAAATAAAAATTGCAGCTTGATCAGAATCTTGTCTTGCTGTCAGTCTCTTGTGTCCCCTGTCTCTTTCATTCGCTCCCACAGGTGGGTCGCCCCTGTTGAAACCCTGCTGGCCGTGGCACAATGAGGTATGTGTCCATTTATCTTTGCACTATTAATTGAGACATCAATCAAATAAAATAACCAATAATTTATTTAATATCTGTACTGGTTGGTTTTGTGTATCAAATTGACACCAGCTAGCATCACAGAGAGGAAGGATCCTCAATTGAGAAAATGGATCCATGAAATCAAGCTGTAAGACATTTTTTTCAATTAGTGATCATAGCTTAGCCCATAGTGGGTGATGCCATTCCTGGGCTAGTGGTCTTAAGAGAGCCATGGGCTGCAAGCTAGTAAGCAGCACCCCTCCATGGCCTCTGTATCAGCTCCTGCCTCCAGGATCCTGCCAAGTTTGAGTTCCTGTCCTGACTTCCTTCAATTATGAACTACAATGTGGAAGTGTAAGCCAAATAACCTTTTCCCTCCCCAGCTTGCTCTTTGATCATGGTGTTTCATCACAGTAATAGAAAACCTAAACTAAGGTAGTAACTAATAATTGATTGTTTTCCTTTTCCTGTAGGAAAAATTGGAAAACATTGGAAAAATTCCTTGATGTAGAATTTTGTGATATAGTTCACATAAATTGGAATATGAAAAGACTTTTAAAATTTAAAAATAAGAACCTGGGGTAGAGCTGACAAAACATTGTTAATATTGTCTATAAGGTTCTTGAAAAGCATCTTGAAAAAAAAGTTGCCAAGCATGCAGCATCTACAACAAAACTAACATATCATAGAACTCTATCACTAAGCTATTTAGTTATTCCATGATACTCTTATATGTGTATCAATTAATTAAGAACTTTTTTCATAAAAATTTTTCCTTAGCTAAAATTCAGTTTTAGAAATGGCTCAGCGTCTAAGAGCACTGGCTTGTTTTTAAGAAGACCAGAGTTCAATTTCCAGCACCCACAGGGTAGTTCACAGTAGGCTATGACTCTAGTTCAGAGATCAAAGGCCCTCTCCAAGCCTCCACTGTGCATATGGTATACATATGGTACAAGCAAAACACCCAAACACATAAGCATTTTATAAGCTTTAATTTAAAAAAATAAATAAAAAAGGAAGTCTGAATCAGTGGTTAAGAATTCTTCATTCCTTTTAAAGGACCCTAGCTCAGTTCCCTGAACAAATATTAAGAAACTCTCAACTGCTTATAAATCTAGCTCCAGAAGATGCAATACCTTTTCTGACTTCCACCTATACATGCAGATATTCACTCACATCAATTTACACACTATATAAATAAATAATATAAAGAAATCTTTTAAAAGAGAAAAGGAAGCTAGCCACAACTCTGGAGGAAGGTCCCTGCTTCAGCTGAAGCTAAGTCTGCCAGCAATCAGAACCCCAGGTAAGCTTTCTGCCTAGAGGCTCTCAGTACTTCCTCCATGCCCTCCTAGCCTACCTGCAATCACCCATCCTCTCCTAGTCACCATTTTCCAACCCCAAAACTCAGGTGGAGGCCACCTTCCCCACCAGAGGCCACACAGGCCAGTACAACCTCAGGTATGCTGCTTGCCTGTGGATCATCCCCACTAACTCAGCGCCTGCCCGGTTCACTCCCAATGTTCCCATCATCATTTCCTGGCCCTGAACTTCAGCAGAGGCTTCCTGCTTGATAAGAGGCTATGTCTGCCAACAAAACCACAGGTAGCTCACCCAAGTGAGCACTGTCCCTACTCAGTGCCCACCTATTCTACCCCCAATTACCCCACGACTCCTCATAACCATATCATGGCCCCAACTTCTTCAGAGAACTTGGCTGAACTAGAGGCCACACCTGACGCAAGAACTCCAGCCTCCAAGTCAAATTGAAACCCTCTGCATATACAGAGGCCAACCAGCCATCACAAGTCCAGCCCACAACTCTGATGAAATCCTCCACTCAAGCACAGGCTACTCTGGCCAGAAGACCAGAGACAAACCAGAAACCTGGAGAAGTGTTAAAACATTAGGTTTAACATAATAGTAATACTCATTTTACAAAAAAAAAAAAAAAAAAAAAAAAATCTACAGATACAATGCAATCCCCATTTTTTTTTGTCAAAATTTTAACATAATTATTTCCAGACCTTGAAAGGATAATATTCAAGCTCCTATGTGAAAACAGGACAGCTGAAATCCTGTGCAATAAAAGAACATGCAGAGGTATCACCATCCCTGATCTCAAATAGTAACACAAAGCTATAGTAATAAACACTGTATGGTACTGGCACAAATAAAGCCATGATGACCAATGGAATAGTATCTAAGACTCTAGTAAATCCACATAAATCACCTGATTTTTGATAAAGAAGGCATAAACACACAAATGGAAAAAAGAAAGTATCATCAACAAATAGTGCTGGTCTAACTGGATATCAGCATGTAGAAGAACACAGATTTTTTTTTCTTGCCCTGCACAAAACTGCACTCTAAGTGGATCAAAGACCTCAACATAAAACCAGATACACTGAATCTAATAAAAGGGAAAGTGGGGAAGAACTTTTAATGCATTGTCACAGAAGACCATTTCCTGAACAGGACAAATATAGCCCAGGAACTAAGGACCTCATGGCACTGAGAAGCTTCAGTAAGGCTAAGGACACCTTCAATAGGGCAAATCTGTAGCCTACTAGAAAAGGTTTTGACCATACCCACATTTAACAGAGAGCTAATATCCTAAATATATAAAGAATCAAGAAACTGGACTTTAACAAACCAAATAATCCAATTTAAAAATGGGGGTACAGATATAAACAGAGAATTCTCAACAGAGGATTTTCAAGTGGTGGAGAAATAGAAATGTCCAATATCCTATTCCATCAGGAAAATAAAAAATGACTTTTAGAATCCATCTTACACCTGTCAGAATGGCTAAGATAAAAAAAAGGTAAGTGACAGCTCAGACTGGAGAGGATGTGGAACAACATTTTTTTCACTGCTGGTGGGAATGTAAATTTGAAGAGCCACTATGGAAATAATTATGGCAGTTCCTCAGAAAATTTGGAATGGATCCACCTCAAGACCCAACTATACCAGTCATATACCCAAGAGATGTTCCCTCCTACCACAAGTACATTTGCTCAACTATGTTCATATCAGCTTTATTCATAGTAGCTGGAAACTGGAAAGAACCTAGATGCTCCTCAAGTGAAGACTAGATAAAGAAAATTTGGTATATTTACACAATAGAGTATTACTCACTGTTAAAAAAATGATATCATGAAATTTTCAGATAAATAGATAGAACTAGAGGAAATCTTCTTAAGTGAGGTAATTCAGACCCAAAAAAAACAAACGTAGTTTGTATTCACTTATAAATAAATATTAGCTGTTAAGTAAGGGATAATCATGTTACAGTCCACAAACCCAGGTAGATTAAGTAACAATGAGGGCTCAAGTGGGAAACATAGATGTCCCTGGGAAGGAGAAATTGAATAGATTTTTGTTGGTGGTCTTGGGAGTGGGTGGAGATGGGAACAGATGGAGGGGTGGAGAAAGAGTACAGGGAGAAATGACTGGAACTGTTTGACATTTAGAGGGAATATAGAAACCTAGATTCTATAGGAGTGACCCTAGTGAAGTTTCCTAGTAATAGCAGAGATGGTCCCAGAATTGACCATCTTCTATAATCAGGCAATGCTCCTTACAGTATGTCAAGGACATCAATCCAACCACAAAACTTTTGATCTACAATATATCCTGCATGCAACATGTGCTGGGGTAACAGTGGCACAGAACTTGTGGAAGTGGCCAACCAATGACTGGTTCAACTTGAGGCACATGCCAAGAGAGAGAGCTCACACTTGATACTGCCTAAATTGACAGGAACCAGATTCAGGACATCCCAGAGAATGAGGACAGAACCAAACAAAACTGAAAATAAAATATATATGTAAAAGTCAAAGAAATCATTTCTAATGATATTCTTCTACACTTATAGATCAGTGCCTAGCCCAATTTTCATCAGAGAAGTGGTATTCAGCAATTGATCTAACAGATGCAGAGACTCACAGCCAAACACTAAGTGGAACAAGGGGAACCCTACAGAAGACAGGAAAGATAGTAGAAGCCAAAGGGGTAGAGGACACCTCCATCTTGAGAATATGGCCAGTAGAATCAACTAAGAAGACCTCATAGGAGCTCACAGAGACTAAAGCAACAAACATAGAACCTGTATGTGTCTTGACTAGGTCAACTACATATATGTTATGATTGTGTAACTTGGTGTTATTGTGGGACTACCAACAACTGGATTGGGGGTCTATCTCTGACTCTTTTGCCTGCACTTAAGACCCTTTACCTCCTACTAGGTTGCCTTATCCAGCTGTTGGGGAATATTATTTTAAGGTGTGTTACTTTTCTTTATGTTGCATTTATTTAACTGTGAAGCTGTGTGACTTTGTCTGTCTAAAACACATGATGGTCTAATAAGGAGCTGAACAGCCAATTGCAGGGCAGGAGAAAAGATAAGCAGAGCTGGCAGGAAGAGAGAATATGTAGAAGGAGAAAACTGGGAGGAGGAGAAAAGATCAAGGACGAGTAGCCAGAGAAGAAGATTCCAAGGGTCAGCCACTCAGCTATACAGCAAGCCACGGAATGAAATTAAGATTTACAGAAAAGTAAGGAAACAGAAAAAAAACCCAAGGCCAAAGATAGTGGGGATAATTTTAATTTAAGTAAAGCTGGTTAGAAATAAATCTAGCTAAGGCCAGGCATTTATAATTAAGAATAAGCTTCCATGTGTGATTTATTTGGGAGCTGGGTGACAGGCCCCCTAAAAGAGTAAGAGGCAAAAAGAACATCCAGCCTTGATATGAAGGTCTGTGTCTATTGTAACTTGTTATGCCATGTTAGTGGATATCTGTGGGAGGCCTGCTCTTATTTTGAAGGGAAATAGAGGAGAAGTGGATCTGGGGGAAAGGGGAGTGGGCAGAAGAGGCAGGGAAGGGACTGGTGGGGGGGGCTTTGGTTGGGAATGTAAAGTATAAGAGAATAAAAATAATAATGATACAATTTTAAAAGGAGAAAAGGAAATACATTCAAGAAAAAGTTAATACTTATAACCACATATGAAATTTCTGATAGTTCTAGTACATGTGAAAAATAATATTGTATATAATCTAATGAATAAAATGTTTCATTTTTGTTTATTGCTTTCTAACAGACATAGTAATGTTCAATGCTGCTGTACTTATTTTTTCCCAACCTCACACCTTACTGAAAATTCATAAATGGAGGCATATCTACTTTTTAATATCCTACAGGTCATGCCTAAACATCTCTTAGGGGATCTTCATTTGATTACCATCCATACACTTACTGAACAGAGATATATTGCCATAGTACATGGAGTAATATTTTTCACCACTTCACTTAAGTATGACAGGGAGACATCAATAGTGTAGTCATTTTGTCATATTACAAAATAGGTCTTATGCTATCTGAGCATTCACTTAATATCAAGTTTGTATATAGAGGAGAGTTTATTTACTTTTTCTTTAGCAAATCAGAATTTTAAAAAGTGGAAGAATATATGGATGATAAGTGTAATTCTTTTATTGACTCATGTAAAGTACTTTATCTTCCAGGAAGATGGAGTGTATGCAGCATTTCAACCCCCAAATATAACTAAAAACTCTGAGTATCTGATCTAAAACACAGCTAAGACTATGAAAATAGGAGAGAAATAGACAGCTGGTGAGGGACCTCAGGACTCCTGTAAGGACACAGTAGTAAACATTCTATCTTGTAATTTCCAGACCTGGAGCTAGAAAAAGAGCAAAACAAAAATTCCATTGGGTGCATATTTGCATAATTACATATACACATGTAGTGTGCACAACAGTCTGCTCACTGGAGTCATGCAGCATAGGAGGGAAAACTTAGGGAGACTGAAAGTTTTAGCTAATGCTCTAGAAAAATACAGAAAGACTTAAAAAAATAGATATACTTTTCATGACATTCCTGTAAGGCAGTAATGAAGTATATAGCAATAGAAATCACTCTTACTCAGCATGAATGGGGCCCTCAGTTAGATTTTCCAGCACTATACATCCCTGCTGGGGGTAGCACACATCATAAATCCAAGTACTTGGTCCTAACTCCTGGGATATTGAGGAAGGGGATTAAGGAGTTCAAGCTCATCCTTGGTTACATATGGAGTTGAGGGCAGCTGAGCTACATGTTGTTTTACCTCAGGAACATACTGGAGAGAACAGAAGAAGTGTTTAAGACCAATATGATAAAGTGGTGTGCCACTAAAAAAGTAATATCTCCTGGACCTGACATAACAGTTGGGCTGGAGAACTCACTGCAGCTATGGATTCCTCCATAAGGTAACACTTCATCACAGATGAGGTGACAGAAGGGACTTATGAGGCCCTCCACAAAGGTCTGTCATAGTTAATGTTAATGTTATTGTTCATTGTGGAACAAAGGACATTGTTGCCAGCAGTAAACCCTCTGAAGGGCTCAGAACAGTTTTATGGATGTGTTGATTCTTCCTCTTGTGATTGCCTCACTACATAAAACCACTTAGCTCTTAACTCCCTGCTTGTGGAAAATGGAATCTCATCCATTGTGAATGTGGGAAGACTCCAGTAAGTATTTATTTTTTAAAAATGGTTTGTGGGAGGTGATTCTCCGTTGTAAGTTTCTGTCTATGGAAACAATCCATTGTTCTCATCAGTTGTAGTATTTATTCCATTTCCCAGTGTTGGCTAAATTCCTGTACATCTAAAACACGATACAACGCCCAGCATTTCATTTCTTCTACTATTATCTTCAAAACATTTCATCTTCATTTGGCCACAAAATAGATATTAGCCCCTTACTGAACATTTTTCTGAAAACCAAATACAAAATTTCAGTAAGTTAAAAACAAAAACAAAAACAAACAAACAAAAACGTTCATTTTTTTTTTAACTTGTATTGATTCTTTGTGGATTTTACACCATGCATTCTGATCCCATTTTACTTCCTGTAAGTTCACAGCCAACCTCTGCTCTTAAAACGCCCCCTACAAAACAAAACAAAATTTAAAAGAAAAAACAAAAACTAAACAAGACAACAAAAAACAAAAGCAAAATGATCTTAATGTGGAAGCTAGCTGTAGTGTGGCCCCTTGAGCCACACAGTTCTTCCTTCAGTCTATTCATCTTTACTTACAAGCACATTCACTGCCATAACTCATTGGTCTGGCTTTAGGCCTCTGGCTTCTGTTACACTGCTGGTAATGGTAATGGTCTCTCACTGTGGGTTCCTCTTGGCTATCCTGTTGTTGTTCTGTGTCATGGGGATCCTGCTGTTTTGGATCCCATAGGGTTGGTTCGCCCCTTACATATGCTCCAACAATTCATCAGTTCAGTGGATTTTGGGATTGGCCAACCATCAGCCCTGGTTCTGGGTCTGGGTGGTAGTAGGGTTGCTCAGTCCAGCTTTTACTCATCCTCATGACTATCACTGCCAGAGCAAGCTCTCCAACACAGACTTGGTTAGCTCACCCTATGCATCCTGCAGCAAGGAATGGAGTCAGTTCTCAACTTCACAGGTCCCCAGATCTATCTGGCTCGCTCACACTCACACCACCAGGGCCAATTCTGTTTTGCCCAAGAGGTGGAGGGCTCTCTCTCCTGATTATTGTAAGAGGCATATGAGGTGTGGGGTGGGGTCAGCTCCCATGCTCTCATGCTCTCCAGGCTGGCTCAAGTGCATCCCAGGGTCACCTCTAGTGTGCTACTCAAGTGATATGCATGGCTGGGGTGGGGGATGGAATCATCTTCTAGAGTTGGGGGACAGCTTTCTTCTGAGGGGCCAGATGTCCTGCTGTAGTATCAGTGAGGGGCAGAGCCAACTACCCTAGGGCCAGTGAAGGGCAGCACTGGCTCAGCGCAGCATAGTTCCAATGACTCCCTGTGCTAACACTGGCCATGGCATCATTAAAGACTCCAGCTGCAGCAGGACCACAGACTCAGACATGGCCCTAGGCAGTGGTCAAGTACAGAAACCTCCATGGCCCCAGGTGGCAGCACAGGCCACCCAGATCCATATGGCCTAAGAAGTGGAATGGTCTTCCAACATTGTCTCAGGTGGCTGACCAGACCAAAGTTATCCACATAACCCTCAATGATAACAGGACTTCAAGGGAGACCCTGGCTAGTGTAGGGCCATAGACCCAAACATGGCCCTAGGCAGTACCCCTAGCCCAAATGACACCATGGCCCCAGGATGTGGCACAAGCCACTCAGATCATCATGGTCCTGGCAGTGGCATAGCCCTCAGACAGTCATGGCCACAGGATGTGGACTAGATCTCAGGTATCTTGTGGTCTTTTCTGATAACATGGGCCATGGACATCAATATAGACCCTGGCTGTGGTAGGCCCACCATACAAAATGAAATTCACTATATAAAACCTGGGATATTTTCCAATTAGGTTATATACAATTTTATTTTTTACTTCACTGCATAGGTAATAAAACAGTGTGAGGATTACAGTCTAATAAGGACATACCTTGGTGATTTACTTATAAATTAACTGACCTAATAAGTTGGATTTAACATTCTCAGACAATTAACAGTTCCCAGAGTGATTTATTAAAGCTATGAAAATAAATGCAAATGACAGACACAGAAGAATAGTCAAATAAAATACTTAATAAATGAAGAAAATTATCACATGTGTAAGATAGTAAAGTCTTTGAAAGTATATGATATACTTGAAATGAATATTATTTTGAGGGTTTAAGCAATAGCTTTTGGATTTAATGAAAACAAAAATAGACAGAGACTAGACTAGCACTCTGACTTGGGGTTTTATTTGTTGATTACTGTTCACAGAACATTTCCAGGGTTCTTTTTTATTTTTTTGATTTTGTGTTTGCATATGTGTATATGTGTGTGCATGCGTGTATTTGTGCTTGCCAAAGCATGCACATGGTGGTCCATAGCAAATTGCAGGAGTTGATTCTCTCTTTCTCTAATGCAGGTCCCAGAATCAAACTCAGGTTCTCAGACTCTTCAGTAGGTGCCTTTTCCTTCAATCAGGCCCAATTTGCAGGTGCTCTGGGGAATTTTTATAAGGCTGCTAGTGAGTACTTTTCTGTGTGGTGAACATCTCTCTTCTTATAGATTTTTCTGACTTCCTAGGAAGTCTATAGACCTCATGTTTCCTGAGCATGACTACAGAAAGTGCTACATGTATTATCTATAAACTAATGAAGAAAGAGACATAGAACACAAATAAAAGCTATAGCCAGCCTTGACTGTAGGGAGCAGATAAGCAAAGTATTTTATTAACATTTTAATTTGCTGTTGAGTGAGCAAGGTTATGTTCCCCTAATGTCTCACAAAAGGAAAATGTAGAAACTAAATGCCATTATAGCCTTTATACAGGTCATTTTTTAACAACAAATCAAAGACATTTTCAGAGTCAAAGACATTGCAAACTGACACTTTATTTAAGAACCAACATGCTGACCAAAACATTTAGAATTAGATGCTAACAATTATTGCTACAGACTCACTATTTTTTTGACCCAATATAGCAACACTTATACATGATTCTGTAATATGTAGCATCAAATACCTTTTGAGAGAAAACAAACAACCATTTCTTCCTGTTTAAAAAAAAAAAAAAAAGAAATCTCTGGTCTGGATAGGCCCATTCTAGTTGGGCAGGTCAATTAGTTGCCTCAAGAATTACCCCTACAAAAGGCAGATCCATCTTAAGCCATGTTAAAGAAATAGGGGAAATGAAATTTTATTAGAGTCCCTGCTCTCTGTGCAGTGAAGAGCGTCCATGGCTTTCTTTAAGTATTGGCTGTATCTTTGCATCCCAATTTACACAGCAGGAACCTTTCCCTTTTTTCCTCTATGTCTTTTTCTGTGACATGCTTTCCAGAGCCTACTTATGAAGTCTTAGTAGCTTGGATCTTTTCCGTTTCTCTGATGTTACCCCCTATTTTTTATTATTCAGCTCTGTGTCCAGTACATGACTGCCAGGGCGTGACTCTTTTTCTTTGCCCTGATTCTCACACAGCTACTGAGATTCATATTCTTTCGGCCCTGAGATTTTTATTTTAAATTCTAATGAAATTGTCCTTCACCTTTTTTCTGAGTCTATTTTTAAATTATTTTACTAACATTACTCAAAATACCAAATGGGGAACCTTAATTTGCTGATAACATGACTAAACTCTGCCTGGACTCTCCCAAATGTCTGTCATCAGTTTGGCTTTCATTTGTATAGTTAATAAAGGATGATGTAATGAAGTCAAATTATCAAATTACATAGTCAACACTGTATAAATATAAAATCACTTTAATCCCTTTCAAAATTCTTTAGGTAGGTGGCAGTGTTGGCATCATGGAGAGTAGAGGATAGTCAAAATAACTGAAAACAACATGGACTGTTCAGTGAAACCAGAAAGTCCAGTGGAGAAAGTAAAGTTTTGTAGAGAAATAAACTATTTTATTTCCATTATGTACTGTATTTCTAAGTTTTTTTTGTGTGTGTGTTTTTAAACATTCATATGTAACACAGGAGTTCTCGAAAAATTAAACTCATTTCTGTACCAATCAATAATATTGTCTTGAAAATACTTAAAAAACCTTCTGGTTGTAAGTTAGAAATATAAATAATGTGGTTGAAGCCCATGAAGAGAGTGGTCTGGGTTTTATTTCTCAACAATTCCCTAGTCAGACCCTCAGTGACAGTGTACTGTTAAAGACTTCATTGGCAGTGCTCATCACTGACACATTCATGGACATCAACTGGCGGACCTAAACCACATAAGGCAAAATCAGATAAATGGCTTCAAAATTCAGGTTCTTTGGTGCCTACTGGAAGGGGCAGTGCTTATTTAACTTCAACTTCAAGAGCAGACCAAATCTAAAAGAAGAACCAAAATAAATATTTATTTCTTCATGTTATTTTGTTGAGGCATTTTGTCACAGCATAGAATACCAATATAGATGTCATCTTTCTACTTGTAAAATGTGAAGTTTGAGTTACTTTTTGTTTTTCAAATCAACTTAATTAGAGTATAACATGAATTGCTAAATGGTCTTATTAATAAAAAAAACCCAGAGCCAATCTGTAGTGGATAGCCATCCCAGCATTGGCCTGGAAGTTTTAACCCCCATTGAGGTTTCGTTAATGGTCACGCCCACAAGGCAGGGCAGAGAAGGAAATGGAAGATGGAGGATTGAGAGAGAGCCAATGCTGGGATGGCTATCCACTACACCAATCATTGGAGTGAAAACTGAAAGATCAGAGAAACAGAACAAGCCACAGCCAACCTCACCTAGCCAACTCCTCAGCTGATCCTGTTTCCATGAATCTTCACATTGAAAAGTTTCCGAGTCCTCACCCCTGAGGGTCTCAGTTGAACTGCTGCTTAGTTCCTGTTTCCTCACACCTTATACCATTATCTACATAGCCATGTCACTTCCTGGGATTAAAGGCATGTGTGCTTTCCAAGCAAAGGCATGAGATCTCAAGTGCTGGGATTAAAGGCATGTGCCACTACTGCCTAACTCTATTTCCCAGTGTAGCCTTGAACTCACAGAGATCCAGACAGATCTCTGCCTCCCAAGTGATAGGATTAAGACACAATACACCACATATATGCATTTGTGTCCATAAAAACATATCTTTATGCTTTTGGTTAATATACAATTTATACAAGTGAAAAATTTGGGCTGCGATTTAGCTCAATTAAAACAACACTTATATGAAGGACTCCAGACTCAACCCTTAGCTCTCAGAGAAATAATTTTTTTAAATTACAATATAGAATTACACAAATGATATACAAGTTACAAATGTCAACTATCAGAATCTTACTCTTTATACAAATGATGTAGATTTCAACAATCATTTAAATGCATCCTAAAAATTGTATGTTAATTCTCTAAGGGAGTAGCAAGTGCTTCGCAATTCCATCTACCTTATTTTTCAAACTTCAGGCATAACAAGAACTATCACTTTATGTTTGTTGAGGATAGGCACTTCTCCTATACTGCACAGCACTGGGCCTTCTTGAAGTGAATCATTGCTCTAGGTAGCGTTTCTGAATGACTGTTAAAGTTACCCTTCTAACAAAACACATTAAAGCCCCCCAGAAACAGCCCTGCTAATTCCCTAAGTTTTCTAAATCTGAGTTGGATGAAGATGTGAAAGTTTTTCTAACTAAGAGGTACTATGATTAATGAACTGAAAACACAAAAATAAAGCCTAAACCCATCATAAGCATGATAACTAACTTGCCAGGAAACATTAAGCAAGAATAATCTTTGAAATATAGACAGAAAACAGAAGAAATTACACCTTTGAAGAAAGATGCAGGGGCCGATTCAAAAGCTCTTATATTTACCCAGTTAAATTAATTCAGATATTCATTTCAAAGAATATCTTGGGAGAAACACAAGTCAGTTTTATGATATATACAGAAACTAGAATTCCCCAACTTCTTTAAATGTTTGTTTCTATGAGATTCCTTTGGGTGTAATATTAGGTTATGTAAAGTTATTTTCATTTCAAATTTATTGCTTCTTTAGAAATTATGGTTCTCTGTTTAATAAATTATGTGGATTAATTATAATATTTTAAATTCTAATAAACAAAAGTATGATGTTTAAGTTCTTTAGTATTATTTAATATAAGGTCATAGTGATCAATTATCTTATTCCTGTATTGCCAAAATGATATATTTTCTTATTAGAAGAAATAGAAAACTGCATATAAAGTTAGAGTTATCTGGTTTGACACATGGATCTGCCCAGTTTACTTATACAACTCTTGTTTGTACTGCATGACTCTCATATGATGTTTGATTAAATATGCAATAATAATTTTATGAATTCAATTTTCTAGTCAAATTTGCATCAGTATATTACTGGTGATATAATTGTTCCATATACAACAATAATCAGCACAAATAACTTTCTGATCTTCACAAAAATAAATGACACAGCTTGTTTAAAATAGAGATTATGTAAGTGCAGTCACACATGTAAATATGTGAAGATTGGGCTATTTTACATGATGCTTTCCACCCACTTCCTTGCTACTACAATTTCTTAATTTTATTTTACATGATCAATGCTCCAGCACATGGTCCCACACCCCACTGCCAAAAGGCAGCACTAAATTGGACTCAGAAAATATTTAAAGAGAATCAGAGAGACTGAGAGTAAGAAAAAGAAACATGCGGTTGGGAAGGGAAAGTGATGGGGAGGATAGGGTAAGATAGGGTAGATTTGCTCAAAATGTAGGCATTTAAATATTAAATGATATGTTCAAAAACTAATTAGAGTCAATGAAAAAGAAAATTTGTTATTATCTGATTTTAATATATGTATTTACTCCAATTGATAGTTACAACTCTCAACATTTTGGTGATATAATGTAAACACTTACTAATAAAATATTTGTATAAGGATATATATATATATATATATATATATATATATATATATATATATATATATATTGTTATGCCTGAAATGAATGAAATAAGTTACTGGCAGTATTACATTTATTTTCATAGGACACCAAAATAAATCATTTTATATGTTAATACTACATTTTATATATCAATAATAATAAATTGGAATAATCATCATGATACCAAAAAATAAATTGTATTTGTTCTTTGGCAATGTCATGCATGTGTATGATACATTATGATTACTTTCCCCAGAAAATCCTTTTCCATCTTCCTCTTAATTGTATTAGCTACTTTCCTTCCTCTAGTCTCTCTTCTAGATTGTTGGCTTACATTTAGTTTTATGATCCATTTAATATAGCCAGGACCATCCCTATGACTGTTGGATTAGGACTATGCATAGGTGGAGCCACTTTTTGCAAGTTGGGCCAAGAAGATGACTCAGTCACTAAAAGCACTTGCTGGGCATTCCAGGACGTTTGAGTTTGATTCCTAGAATTCACATAAAGTGGAGAGGAGGAAACTGACTCTAAGAGATTGTCCTTTTCCTTCTATATGCACATCCATATACAAACATCATGCATGGTCATTGAAATGCTTTCTTTCAATTTTAAAAAGACTGAAGTGAAAGTCACAGATTGAAAGTCACAGACTGCTAATATCCTATAATTTAGTTCATGTAAATGAACCAGAAATGGTTAAAATGATATTTTTTAATTCATGAGGTTGAATCATGGTAAGAAATGCATTGACTGAGTAAAGTTGGAATACGTAGAAATTAAATATAAAATAATAAAAAATTATAAATTAATGTTGCAAAAGCTGTTATGTATTCCATATCACAATAAAATACATTAATATTTTGGTTCTGAGCAAAGAGATGGCTCACTGTAGGAGTGTGCTGCACAAGTGTAGGACCAGAGTTTAGACTTTCAGAACCCACGTAAAGAATGGCAGGCCAGACCACCACTGAGACTCAGAGAATCCACAAAGCCAGCTGGCTAGGTAGACTAGCTGGAATTGATGAGTACTGGTTCAGTGTGAAACTCTTCCTCAATAAACAGAGTACAACATGATTCAGGAAGATAACAGATATTAGGTTTCCACATGCTTGTGCACCCACATCCACATTCAAGCACACCCACACACATATATATGTACACACATACACAACCAAAAAAAAATCCTACACCACACATACACAGACATGAGAAAACAAAATTGTTTGATTCTCTAATGAAACAGATTATATTGGTGCTTCAGAAATGAGTTATCTCAGGAAGTTAATGGTAGTCAAGGGCTACCAAAGGAGAGTAAGACATTGTCTTCAGTGTTATACCTTATGTGAATTTATCATGTTGCTGAAGATCGAGTCACATCTATGTCCATGTCCATATCCCTAGTTAAACCCAATGAGTCAAGAAGAAAAAAGAGAAAGAAAAGGACATGTAAGCGGATTGGACTTGATGGGTAAAGGCAGCAGTTGGTGTGGTGAGATTAGGATGATGGAAGGTGGAAAGCAACTGTGTACAAATTGTTTCAGATACACATATGAAATTGTCAGATAATACTATTTTTTTCTTCAAAAAAGCAGTATCTGTTTTCACATTCTTGCACTGAAATGAGGTAGACAATTCAATCAAGAAAAGCAGCTACACTGCCTCTGCTTTATTTCACCTGGACTGTACTGCCCAGCTTCACATAGTTGGGAGTCAGGGCTGTTTCCCATGGGGATGCTTATTGCTAGCGCCGTTCAGGTCAGTACTCACAGAACCTCCAATAATATCCTCTGAAAGCATAAAGTCAGTCTCATTTTATTCCATTCTGGCACCAGCAAAAACACATTACTTTCACATATGCAAATCAAGTTCATAGTATTTTCCTATTGACAAGAGTATTTCCCTTCATGTACAATTCAAAGAGGTGCTTTAAGTACAAAACTCAGGATGATGCAAAAGTAGGATGACACTAATATATATATATATATATATATATATATATATATATATATATATATATGACTATTTTTCTATAGAAATATTTTTAAATATGAGGGCCTGAAAATTGGTTACAAAATTGTATTTCTAAGTGACTCTTCTGAATGTGTGAGACTGGCATGATAAAATTTTGCTTCCTAAAAAATGTATACGAACAGTCATAGGAAATGCTTAGAAATGCCTAGATAACTGTTAAATTACAGGGTTACTGAGTAACTAGAGTTTCAGTGTATTTCAAGAAATCTGTAGCAGTGAGTAGGTGTTTTCTTTAGTCTTTACATCATATGTGAAAACAATATCTTCATATATTATATGATAATGAAAAATTTGCAAGCTAGAAAGATTTTTATCTCAGAATTTATAATCTAAGCAGAAAGAGTGAAAATAAATCAATACAATTTAAGTATAAAGATGAAATTGTGAATGTTCCACAAAGTAGATTTTAAATCAGAACAAATTTATTAAAATATCACTCAAATTTCATATAAAATATATAAAATACATTTTTATTCTGACAGTACTATTCATACTATTAGTCTAACCCAATTCCACAGTCTTTCTAAATTGAGCAATTTTTTTTGTCATTCTCAGTTATAAAATCCTCCAGTGACACAAGATTAGCACCAGGCCATGCAGATAATGACAGACAGAATGTGGGACAGAACCTCGACCATGCTTCCTTTCATCTGTCACAGGAAATAGAAATTGCTAAGATGTAAGAAATGAAGACATAACAGGAAGTTTTATTCCTAGTTTCCTGCTAGGAATATGGGTAAATGCTGCTGAGCAAATGAAGGGGGCTGAGAGTAGAAATGTTTCACAGAAATTCTTGATTATTTTCTTTTAATTTTTCTAAAGATTTTGAGTGTTTGCTGCGATGCTAAGAGATATAGCTAAAAATATGAAATATTTTATCTTGATTGAGATAAAATTGATAAACTACACAATCTAAATTCCACCAGAATAAAAAATAGTGAATTCAAGCTAAAGAAAAGTATAGCTGCTTTGCACTCCAACCTTATTGTTGTTCCTATTTAATTAAATAGGTTGGCAATATTTCTGGCCAAACAACTTAGAGGAAAGGACACAATTGTCTACATAACTGTGAAAAGACGAATCAGATCTATTTCTGACTATCTCCTTCTTACTGAACTTGTACCATGCTTATTTAAGACATGTTTGGTTTTTTGTTGTTGTCTGTCTTCTAAATTACCTGAATCAGAATCTGCGAAAAGAAAATCCATATAACCAATAATTCTGGTAGGTTGTTTTTGTTTGTTTGTTTATTTGTTTGTTCGTTTTTGTGTGTGTATGTGTGGTAGAAATATACTTTCTCCACATAAAGGGAAATGCTGCCTTCAAGATTCCGGGCTAAGAAATCAAGGAGAGGGACCTACAAGCAAATGCATAGCCTGATTCTTAAACTCATTTAAGAAATTTCATCTGCACTAAAATTGTGTGTCTATTAAATTTTTCTCTTAATTTACTTGGAATTGCTAATTGTACATATTTGTGGAGTGCCATGTGATGTTTCTGTCATGTATATACTTGCTAAATTCAAGTCTAGGTAATCATATGTCTCTCTTTGGATATTTACTCTGTTTGTGGTAGAAACTTTTAAGTTCCTTCCAGCTTTTTGAAATGCACAGTTTATTACCTATAGTTACTCTGCCAGGCCTTTTTCTGTATGCTCCTAGAGGTAGTCACACAGATTTCTTTGGAAGAACTGGACCAGCACAGCATTCAGTGAAGTTGAAGGGAATACTGGCCACACAAATGATGCTTTTATAGCTTCTTCAGATAAAAGAAATTGTTGAATAAATACAACCAAACCACATGAGCTTTGTATCTTCTTTTGGTACAAGTGTGTGTGTGTGTGTGTGTGTGTGTATTAATTACTTCATCCTCCCTTTCTGCTTCAGTATTAACCCTGGTAAGTAATTTTAATCCTATGTTCAGTCAATCATCTTTCCCTTCTATTGTCTTTTTTTACTCATTCTATATTTCATATCTTTAGCAGTACAAACATCCATAAAGCAGTTGTAAAAGACAGGAGATTAAAACAATCTTAGGCCTCAACTCTAAATGGGGTCTCAACTAACAGGATGTAAAATTGAAAAAAATCAATTAGCCTACAAAGATCCATCCCAGCAACATGGAGATGTGTTTTAAAATGTAATAAAACAGAATTTCTTCCAGTAAGGAATTACATCAGAAAACCGAGGCATTTGGGCAGAATCCAGTCTTAGAGACTCTTCTGAAGTCAACCTCTTCATCTGTGACCTTGGGGTGTTGCTGTGTTACTTGTAGCTATAACTTGATGGTCTGGTAAATAGGACATAGTTATGTTTGACTGACTGCTTCTCTGGTTGGCCTGTAGAAAAGGAAGACACTTCTCTCCTGCTTGGAAACAGCTGTCATGTTTCTTACAATAGAAACCTACATGAACAGTCCTGCAGACATTTGTTTTATGAATGAGAAGTTAAGAAAGAGTGAGGGGCATCTGTTCTCCTTAGAAGGATAAGAGCCACTGCAGCAGAGTTGATGAAATGAAAGAGAAAATAATGTCCAATATATTCCAGCTGTTGCTCCTGGAACTCACAAACTTCAGGGAACAGCAGTGATGACTACCACAATAAATATCTATTGTTGATTTTTCTGTCTCAGATTATCATGCTGTGGCAAGAAGCAGAGCTGTAGTCTGTTTGTAACACAGATGGCTCTGCTGACTGGCCCCTTTCTCAATAGTAAACAAAGGCTGAGCAGATGGGAGGTACAGTGAGAATCTAAATATTTAGGCTCATGACACAAATCTAAATTAATCATTCAGTCAAGGAACACTTAACAGCACATTTATCTAAGCAGTGTAGCAATGTGGTAAATAATATCATAAAAGGAAAAAAAAAGAAAGGGAGACACTACTATCACCACTGCCATATGCTGAAGAAAGTGTCACCGTAAGGAAAATGAGACACATAGAAAGGCAAGCAAAATAAAATAAGATTAATTGAGTTCACAGAGAACCTTAGGTAAGAAGAAACTAACTCTGCCCCAGGGATACCATTTATTAACTCCCTTCTAAACTTCATTTCCTAGTGAGTGACATTAAAGTCTCCATGTATCCTGGTTATAATTAAATGTAATTTTAAATGTATTAAGTTATACTTTGTGAAAGTTCTTTACAGATTGTTCAGCTTTAGGGAGTATGTTGATCTTTTAGAGGCAGCTCTCAGCCCAGAGGCCTTGGGATACCATCAGCAAACACATCACACAATCCTGTAAGTATATCACCGCTACAAAATTAGTATTACTAACAATAAGCTTTATAGGATCTTGGAAGCAGAGTGGAGAGAGGAAATGATATTGAGCAACTTGGGAACAGAATGTTAAGATAGCATCTGAATTTTGGGAAATGGGCAGAATTTGTGTGGACAACATGCTAATGCACATGAAATAATTAATTAGGAAGGATGAGCTACTGGGGGAGAACCTTCTTGTGCACAGGAGCATCATATAGACCTTCTGAATGTTTTCCAGGCTGTTAACAATCTGAAAGCCCCTTCACTGAGATGCAAATTAGTTTAAACATCATTTGCCAGGAAAGATCAGAAGGAAAAAACAAACAGGTAAGAGTAGAACACTACGCAAACAGAAAACCAGACTGTTTTATAAACACAAGAAATGTTTCCCATTAAAATCCTAACACAATTCTTCACAGACCTTGAAAGAATAATACTCATCTTCGTGTGAAAAAAACAAAAAATCCAGGATAGCTAAAACAATCCTATATAATAAAGGAACTTCCAGAGGTATCACCATCCCTGACTTTAAGCTCTGCTATAGAATATAGTAATGAAAACATCATGGTATTGCCATAGAAACAGACAGGTGGGTCAAAATTGACTCAAAGACCCTGATGTAAACCACATACTTATGAACACCTGATTTTTGACAAAGAAGCCAAAATTATACAATGGAAAAAGAAAGTATCTTCACCAAATGGTTCTGAAATAACTGGATGTCTACATATAGAGAATGCAAACAAATGCATATCTACTGACATGCACAAAACTTGAGTCCAAGTAGATCAAAGACCTTAACATAAATCTAGCTACACTGAACCTGATAGAAGAGAAATGGGAAGTAGTTTTGAATGCTTTGGCACAGGAGACCACTTCCTGAATATAACACAAGAAGCACAGACACTGAGGTTGACAATTAATAAATGGGACCACCTGAAACTGAAAATTTTCTGTAAGGCAAAGGACACTGTCAACTAGATAAAATAGCAGCCTACAGAATGTAAAAAGATCTTCACCAACTCCACATCTGACAGAGAGCTGATTTAAAAAATATATAGAAAGAACTCAAGGAACTAGACATAAAAATAACAATCCAATTAAAAATGTGGTATAGATCTAAACAGATAATTCTCAACAGAGGAATCTGAAATGGCTGATAAAGAATTTTTCAACATCCTTAGCTATCAAGGAAATACAAATAAAAACCTTTCTGAGATATTATCTTACACCTGTCAGAATTTCAAAGATCAAAAAACGCTAATGACAGCCAATGTTGGAGAGGATGTGGAGTAAAAGAAGCACTCCTATGCTATCAGTGGAAGTGTAAACTTGTACAGCTACTTTGGAAATCAGTATGGCAGTTGTTTAGACAATTAGGAATCAATCTACTTCAAGACCCAGCTATACCAATCTTGGGCATATACCCAAAGAATTCTCATTATACTACAAGGACACTAGCTCAACTATGCTCATAGCAGGGTTATTCATAATATCCAGAACCTGTAAACAATCTAGATGCCCCCCAATCAAAGAATGGATAAAGAAAAGGTGGTACATTTACACAATAGAGTACTACTCACTAGTACTAGGATTTAGAAAGGAACTAGAAAATATCATCCTGAGTGAGGTAACCCAGACCCAGAAAGCCAAATATGGTATGTACTTACTCATAAGTGGATACTTGATGCAAAGCAAAGGATAATCAGGCTTCAGTCCACAGCAACAGAGAAACTAGGTAACAAGAAGGACCCTTAGAGGGACGCATGAGTCATCTTGGAAAAGGGAAATAGATGAGATCTCCTAGGTATACTGAGGGCTGAGGTTATAGAGGGGAAGGGATGCAGGATGAAAACATGAGCCATTAGGATGGTTGAGTTGGGGGAAGGATGGAGAGGGAGAGTAATGAAAGAAATAGATGGGACCATTTTGGGATTATGGAAAAACTTGTGTCAGGGAAACTCCCAGGAATCCACAAGGATTCCTAGCAGTAGTGGACAGAGTGCCTGAACTGACCTACTCCTGTAATCAGATTGGTGACTACCCTGTCAATAGAGAGCCTTTATCCAATAACTGAGAGAAACAGATATAGACATCCACAGCCAAACACTGGTCCCACCTCCAGAAGTCCAGTTGATGAGAGGGAGAAGGGTTTGTATGTGCAAGAGTGGTCAATATCATGACTGGGAAACCCACAGAGACAGCTAAAGGTTGCTCATAGACTCTGGACCAACAGCTAGGGAATCTGCGTGGGACCCACCGAGTCCCTCTGCATGTCAATGACAATTGTATAGCATGGTCTATTTGTAGAGCCCTTAGCAGTGGGATCAGGACTTTTCCCTTTTTGGAACCTATTCCTCATGCTGGGATGCCTTGCCCAGCCTTAATGCAGGAGGAGGAGCTTGGTCCTGCCTCAACATGATATGTAAATATGACTTACTTTGTTGACTCCTGTGGGAGGCTTGCCTCTTTCTGAAGGGAGGAGTGGATGAGAGCAGTAGATGGGAGGTGGGGGAAGGGAACAAGAAGAGGAGAGGGAAGGGAAACTGTGGCGGTATGAAAAAATTTAATTAAAATTAAAATTAAAAGAAAACACAAAAAATAGTTACAAACACCCTTTACACAGATTTTCACTAATATGTCTGGAAATAAATAATATTTATGGATTACATGAGATAAATATTTCTAACATTTAAAATCAAAGCAGAATAAGATGGTTGAAGTCCTTGAAAACAACCACAGAAATGGAGTAGGCCTATCATATGGAAAAAGGAGCCCATAGCACACTGGTACCCTTAGAATTCCCTTGACCCCTTTCTAACTTAGGATGAAAAGACTTAAAATGGACATCACACAGTGAGAAGTGTGAATTTCCTTGGGCTAAAATGAGATAGAACCATAGAATGTCATTGCTTTCAGTATTTCAGGAAGATTTGAACAAGGAAGCCAGTCGTGCTTTTCAAGTGAACAAATTGGTATCTAGTTGAAAATAGCTCTGCAGAATGAATACAAGTGGCTGATATATATGCAAACACACACACACACACACACACACACATACACACACATACACACACAATTGTTCTTTTTTTCACTAGGAGATCATAGATTGCAATTTAGTGTGTCCCAGGTAAGACTATCAGTGGGCTTTAATCTTTTAATAATGTCAGCCACAAAAAAAAAAAAAAAAAAAAAAAAAAAGAAAGAAAAGAAAAAAAATTTTGGTTGTATGACCTTATGTGCCAAAATTTAATTTAAAATTTTAAGTATCCGAACAATTTCATAGTTCAACTGATAATACAAATTTATTTTACTTTTAGATAATTTATGGACACTTAGGCACTTCACACTCAAAGTAAAAAAAAAAGATAATAAATTTATGATTTCTTAATTATATAAATCCTAATTTTCATTATTAATATTAGGAGTTACCTATAGAAAACCACCAAATAGACATTTTCAGAGAAAAATTTTGAAGATCAAGAGCATGAATTTTATTCTTTTAGTTAAGAATAAGAATTAAATGCATTTTTTTACTAACTGATGTAACAAAAATGATGACCAAATACTTTCTTATTTTTAAATCACCATACTTAGTTTATAAAATATAGTCATATAAAGGATTCTGATTACATAGCACATAGAATTATAATTCTATAACCATATAGAAATTTAATAATTGCCAATGGGAGATTAAAAGCATGAGATGAAATGTCAATTTTACCTTTAGTTGCCACAGCTCTAGAAACATCTCAGATTTCTTCAGTGACAATGGAGCTGTATTTAAGGATGGCATTTAATGCGATAATTATTGTGGATAATGAGATAATTAATGTCTATGAAAACTGTTATACAGAGTTCAACAATACGGCAGAAACAAATGTTGATTTAACTGACAATGAAATGAGTTATACCAAAGTCCTCTGTTTGGAAAGTGAGTTCCTGGCAGGGCAAGAAACATTAGAATAAGCCCATTGACTTCCCACCTTTCTCTCTGTGGAATTTCTTATTTATGTTGGTACTTTATTCACAAGTATTAGAAGATGAAATAACTAGCCAGTAGCCTTTTCCTTGATTTCCTGCCAAGCTCTCATACATCTCTTGGCTTCATTATGACAAGAAGGGCTCTACATTCATATATTCTTGAAAGTGAATGGTAAAGGTCAATGTTCAAAAGGAATAATGATGAAGTGAAGAAGAAAGACTAAAAATTTTTGTGATCTACAATTAAGAAATGATACACTAGTTCAGAAATACAATGACTAGCTGCATAAGTTAATTAAAAAACATCAAAATTAAAAAGGTGTCCAGGGGAGAGTAAAGAATGCTAAAGAGGGAATAAAAGGATGTATGTGATGTGAATAGCAAGATAGACAAGTCTCTAACTGGGGTAAGCCAAAATAGTGTATCTAAAGATGTTTTAATAATCAACTAATAATCATATTATTTTATTTACATGAATTTATATATAATGCATGAGTGTATATTATACATACATAGTTGAAATGAAGTTATACCAGTTAGGTTGACAGTTCTCCACCAATGAATCAAAGATTGTTTAACAAAAACTCCAGTTCTGGGTGTGAGAAAAAAAATCAAGTCAAAACTCTTCTGTGTTATTGGTCAGGGTAGTCTAAGAACTGCCCAAAATAATATGCTGTTGCACTATGAATCATTATAACTATAGCATTTACCTGTTGTTAAATTGTTACAATTCAAACCTAGCACATCATTATCATCTTTTATACTGCATCATTAATTAATTATATTATGTTCTGTGCTAGAAAATGTTGGGTGGATACTGGCTGTGTATTATGTAATGATTTCTAGATCTTTCTATTAATACCCCAAATCTTAACATTAACTGAGAATTGGTTACTATGATAAACATCAGTTTAATATGTGAAAAAACTAAAACACATTAGACAAAGAGGAAACAGCCAGGCCTTCATCATAAGCCAACTAGTTTGGAGCTTAGCTTCAGGGCTGTTTAACTTTTCTAGCTTTTCTGTTTATATGAACCATGAAGTCAAAGACTAGATATACACATTTGTTGTCTTCATAAATTCAAGATTTGATCACTTGGTCCCCAGTCAAGCCAATGGTGCTATGTTTACTTTTCTTTTCTTTTATGTGTGTTGTGTTGCATGTGGTGCATGTATGCTTTAGTATAGGTGTGAGCATGTGTGTGTGTGTGCACATTCATATAGAGGACAACATAGATGTTTGTCTTTCCTTAAATGTTCTTCACATATTATTTGAAATAGATTCTCTCACTGGACCTGAAGCTTGAGGGATACTATTTTCTCTGCCAGCACTAGTGCTGTGTTTATAGGCAAAGGCCACCTTGTCTTGCTTTTCACTGGACTTCTGAGTAAACAATGACAGGTCTTCATGTTTATAGTGGCAGCACTTTACTAAGTGAGCCATCTCTAGATCTCAGAGAGGTTTTATAACCTTTGAGATGATGAGTCTTGCTGGAAGGTCAATGGTGATGAACTTGGATCTTGCACCATTTCCTCTTTGCTCTCTAAATTGTGACTACATTGAATGTGGCCAGTCCTCATTGGGCTCCAACAGCCATGCTTTCCTCACTGTGCTGAAATATATTCCCTCAAATAGTAACACAACAAACACTGTTTGTTATATTGATTTGTCATCAAGTGTTTGACTTTTGTCTTTGTGAAACTTTTATGGAACAATTTAGACCATAAATTTGCATTAAAATGTTGAAATCTAACAGCCCCCACCCCTAGATGAAGAGCTATAGGGAATTAACGATTGATGGGAGAGAGAGAGAAAATGAGTCTTTCCTGGTGATACATCTCTAACTGGTTATCTAACACTGAGTGGTCAGCCCTAGGCATCACTGGCAGGACCCAGCTGGTTATTTACATGCTGATACATTTGTTTGTATACTGAAAAACAATAGTTAAAAAATATGAGACCAAGAACTTGAGAGGGGTCTTAGACCAAGGAGGAAGAGAATACAAAAGGAGAGGAGAAATTATGTAATTATGTTTTAGTTCAATTTTAAAAAGAAAAGAAAAAAAAAGTAAGTATCCAAATTTATCTCCCTATTTTCTTGATAAAATTGAAATAGAAAATAAATTCTTCCATAATATACTTATCCTCTAAATTGTGTTATACTTAAACTATCTCTTTTTACATGTGGAGAGCTATTAACTAAGACTGACCCTCACATCTTACTACTATTTATAATTCCTTTATCTGAGGAAATACTTGAATATTCTTAGGAGCTGGAAGACAGAGATAATTTCACGTAGAAATAAACCTTTCTTTCATACCTCATTTTTTTCATCTCCATAGTGGACCCTCAACGTCAGTGAGTACTTGTGTAATGAATGGGAGCATCTATTTCTCCTATTAAATGTTCCTTACTATGAATGCCTTTCCTAACAGCATGGACTAGAGAAGCATGTTTACCCACCTTCTCTTATCTTACTGAGCACACTGCCAAGTGCAGAGAGCAGTCTTGTTGATCTATCCAGAAATTATCTTAATACCATGGTTAAATATTTTGTTTATTGCATAAATATCATAAATATTTAAGAAAGATTTGTCATAGTTTTATTTTTCTTTTGAAATTTGTATTTAAAAAGTGGTCTTCTTTGACAACAATACATACAAATGCATGGAGTTGTGTTATAAAAAAGCCACACTGTATAAATTCTAATTAGAAGGTAACTAAGCAACCAGGCCCCAGTTCCCATCTGCCCCAGAACACCCATCTGGACCAGGGTTCACACCCAGAGAGGCCCGCAGCAAAGGAAAAAGGCCAAGTAACTTATAAAGGCAAACCAATCAGAATAACACCCAATTTCTCAACGGAGATTTTGAAAGCCAGAAGGACCTGAACAGATGTATTGCAGACACTAAGAGACCATGGATGCCAGTCTAGACTAATGTACCCAGCAAAACTTTCAATCACCATAGATGGAGTGAACAAGACCTTCCAAGACAAAACCAGATTTAAACAATACTTATCCACAAACCCAGCCCTACACAAAGCACTAGAAGGAAAATTCCAACCTAAGGAAGGCAGATACACCCTCAAAAGTACAGGCAATAGATAACACCACAGCAGTAAACTCCAAAGAAGAGAAGTACACACACACCACCACCAAAAAATAAAAATAATAACAGGAACGAACAATCACTGTTCATTAATATCCCTTAATATCAATGGACTTAATTCACCTATAAAAAAAACACAGACTAACAAAATGGATATGAGAACAGGACCCATCTTTCTGCTCCATACAAGAAACACACCTCAAATTCAAAAGACAGATACTACCTAAGAATAAAAGGCTGGGAAAAGACTTTCCAATCAAATGGTCTTAAGAAGCAAGCTGGTGTAGCCATCCTAATATCCAGCAAAATAGACTTCAAACTAAAATCAATCAAAAGAGATGATGAAGGACATTACATACTCATCGCAGGAAAGATCCACCAAGATGAAGTTTCAGTTCTGAACATTTATGCCCCAAACACAAGGACACCAATGCTATTTTCTGTGAGCATTAAAAATAATGCATTAATTGTTTTTGGCCTTTTCAAGTTTTTATTATTAACAGTAATTCTATAAACAGTCTCATTAAAGTTTTCTATAGAAATGTATTTTCAGATATATTGGGTATATGCCTAAGAGCAGAATGACTGAGTCATAAGGTAAACCTCTTTTGAGGAATTTTCATGCTGTTTTCAAAAACTAACTGGACCATTGTAAATTCCTGCCTGCTCAGGAGTATCCTAATTTCCATCATTATTGTCAGATGTCAGAGGTCATCTTTCTTACTGTAATTATTTCAGTGTATTTTACAAGTAGTATCCCATATTACTAGTTTCATACTTCCATAATTTTGGTGATATTGAATATCTTCTCATAAACTTGCTTTACATATTGAAATAACGATCATTCAAAGTATTTCCCTATTTGCAGTTAAGGGATGTTTCCACTTCCTGTTGAGTTAAACAATTTCATTAAATAATCTAGATGCTGGTAGCCTGTCACATACCTGTCTTTCAAATATCTTTCACATTGTGCATCTGCTTTGACCTTTGGTCAATGTGTTCTTTGAAACACAGAAATCCTATTTTTGTGCAGTCAAATTTATGTTTTCAGTCTTATACTATGCTTTTGATACTATGTCTATAAAATCATTGTCTGATTTGACACAGTGACTATTTACCCCCATACCTATGTAAGATGTTTATAGTTTTAGACCTTATATCCATGTGTTATATTTAGCCAGATTTTCTCCATGCTGTGAGGTAGAAGCCCAACATAGCTCATGTGTATTTTCAGTACTTCCTTTGGCTGAGGAAGAGATTGTTTTTCTGCTATATTTAACAGACACCCTTGTTAAATATTAATGCATCATAAGTGCATAGATGGTCTTTTGGTCAGACTTTCAATTTTATTGTTTATATGTCTGACTCTAGAAACTATAATTGATTACTATAACATTGTACTATAACTTGACATTGAGAATATTTCTTAGATTTAAAGTTGGGTATAGGGTGCTTTATTCTGCTCTCAGTTATTCTGAGTGCTTTGGATTTGTATTTATATTTTAAGGTTTGCTGTCAATTTCCACAAAAAGTAAAAAGTCAGTTAAGACCAAAGAGCAGACTTGTGGACTACTTAGTCTTATTAGGAGAATGTTGTCATCTTGGCTATTGCCTATTCTAAACTATGAGCACAGGCTGGCTTCAATTATGTAGGTATTCTCTGACATTCACACATATGTATTAAACACAAAAATACATTGTATTTCTGGTATAATATTCTATTTGGTGATTAGATAAAATTATCTTCCAGTGACTTTCCAAAATCACAAATTCACCTTAAACTGACAAATTTAATTTTTATGTTAGTGATCATCACACTTAAATTACATCTTAAAGTTTAACTCTTGTTTTTCAGAAGAAAAGATTATTTCACAAGGCTTCTTAGTGAGTTTGTAATTCCTGACCTCATTTTCCATCTGCATTTAGGTAAAATCTTTTATTATTCAGGCAAAAACTTCCAGAGAATGAAAGCAATTTTGAAAAATCATGATTACAATTAAATCAGCATTTCTTAGGGCTCAACTTGGAGGCATAAACAGGTATCCAACATGTTGTAACTTTAAGTATGTTAAAATTACCTGACAAAATAAAAGAATACCAACATTAAAGTACATGCGTTAGACATGAGCTATATATATCAGGACTATAATTTAAATTACAGTGACATTGGGAAATTAGTGGAGAAAAAGCACATAAAGGAAGAAGACTGGCTCTGTTCTAGTTTGCATTTTTATGATACAGCAAAAATTTTCAGTGCAACATAGGATTTTAACTAATTGCCCATGGTTGCAATAATAACAATGTGTAGGCTTTCTTGACAGATTTTCTTTCTTATCTTCTTCTAAATTGCAAGCTGTTATCACTATTGCCTCTGCATACCCACTGTTAAAAATAATAAACAGTATTTGCTATGATTTAGTGAACAAAAATATTCTGAATTTGTCATAGACTTACTAGATATTGGAAATACACATTTCCATAATGCATATAAAACATATGCATAAATAGCCAGAGTTTAATTAGTAATTTATTATCTGAAAATTTTTATTACTAAAATGTGGAATAATTTTACCAAGAAAAATTTCAGAGCAACAATAACAATAAAACAGGGTATGGTTCATCTTAGGAGTCAATGTTTTAGTGTTTAAAGCAATACAAAAAGCAAAACCTTTAAATCCACTTAACAATATTTATACTAAAAAAGGCAGAACCTATCAAATTTAACTTCAGGTCCATAAATTTTGGATTTGGAAATGCTTTTGGATAGTTTTTATCTCTTGGGTTGACCCAGGATTAAATGGAGAACCATAGAAACAAAGTGATTTCCAGATGAATAAGATAGTGAATTTCCTTGACTCTTGAGTACCAGGTTTGAGAAAAGATAGCCTACATCTGAAGCAGAGTATTGCTATGTAACTCAGGTTATTGTGGAACTCTCAGTTGGAATATCATCCCATACTTGCTTCTGCTTTCGAGGTACTTGGATTTCAAGTTTGAGAGACTACACCTGGATTGAAAAGCAACAATTCTTAGGCCTGAGCATTCTATGACTGATGAACATGATATCTGGTTTATATTATATCTAATCATTCTTATGGACTGAATATGTCCTCTTAGAATTCCTGTGTTAAGCTGGGCAGCGGTCATGCATACCTTTAATCCCACCATTCAGGAGACAGAACCAGGTGGATCTCTGTGAGTTCGAGGCCAGCCTGGTCTACAGAGTGAAATATAGGACAGACACCAAAACTACACAGAGAAACCCTGTCTCCAAAAAACAAAAACAGAAAAAAAAAAAAAACAAAAACAAAAAGAAAAAAAAAAGAATTCCTGTATTGATATCCTAAACTACAATTTGATGACAATTATTACTTACCTTTATTTATTCCAACTGAGAAATTTCCTTCTAAGTATCACACTAGAGGAAAAGACAAACTAGGAGAAAAAGACTGAAGATATTACTTTTGCTGTAGTTTTGTAATCAGAGTAATTGAATATCAGTTTATCTTAAATTGGACTTAACGCAGAGGACACAGTTCGAAACTATATAGGGAAAGATCACTCTAGCACTCTGTCTCCATGTACTACTAGCCACTGGTCCACAGAGAACTGGGTAAGCAGGTGTTTTGTGAAATTTTTGAAAAGTTTTACAAAGGTTTGAGGCAATTACAGTAACCTTAATTTGCATCTTCATAGATTATAACTTCCAGAAAAATTTAAATATCCACTAATCTTTCTTTTAAAACAAACATGAAACATAAGTATGTCTAAATGTCTCCATGAATTTTTAAATGTTTTAATAAAGCTAGGTCCATGCAAAACAGTTAAAAGTACAAGAAAGAGTCTGTATCCAATTACTGGTATATAAATAAATTTGCAGTATATTTTCAATGTTGGAAGATTAAACACACAATAATTTGCAAGGCACCTGGCAAAGCTGTTAAAGGTTTTATATTTAACTTACAATTGAATTTTCTCTGCCAGAAATTTAGAACTGAACTCCTTTGTGTTCCTGTAGTAACATTCTACTTGCAACTTTGAAATAATAATTGTCTTTAGCATTTTATTAAACATTAACAGGTTAAAAATGTGATTAAAGGGACTTCTATACAGTAATGAACTTAAAGAACAGTGGTTCTCAACCTCTCTAATGCTGTGACCCCTTAATACAATTCTTCATGTTGACGTGACCCCCACCATAAAATTATTATTTTGTTACTACTTCATAACTGTAATTTTACTACTGCTATGAATAATAATGTAAATATGGATATGCAGATTGTCTTAGGCTACCCTTGTGAAAGGACTGTTGAACGCCCAAAAAGAATCACAACCCACAGGTTAAGAAACACTGTAATAAATGGTTTGCAGACTTGAGAGGTTTGACTATAGTTTGGGCTGTAGTAAATGAATACACAAACATGAAGAAAAATTAAGCAAGTTCCATGGAAGAACACAGAAATAGTTGAAGAAGATTACAGTAAAACCCATTTACTTCCTGAAACTTAAACTTTCCTATGTAGTGTCATTTTTGTAGAAAGCACCTGGACCATTAAACTCAAAGTGGGACCATACATTTCAGGAAACTGAAAACTGTATGTCCCTGATAATGCTTGCCCTATTGGACAATTGAAATACGGCCATGAAGCAACCAGCTGAGTAAGGCCAGTAGATCATGCCTGGAAAACACATGGAGCTTCTATTATTTACAGTGCATAATTTGATAAAGACTGTTTGGTTTTATCTTTAGTAAAATGAGAGATCTTTATGATGTTCAAATAAAAGTGATGATATGATCACTGCGTGGTTAAAACGATTGCTTGATTTCCTGGATAGAAGCTTCACTCGAGGCTTTAGGCTGAAGAATGAGCACTGATTCTTTTATAATATTTGAGGAAAGAGCTAAACTCAACTTGGAGTAAGGAAATAGAAACACAGAACAGAGGGAAGAGTGCATATTTGAGGGATAGTACTTTTGTCCCAGGCTTCATCTTAAACCCTAATTTGAAATTTTTAGATTTATGTGTATAAATTGAAATGAGTAATTTAAGAAAGCATCCATGAGATAGTTTAACTGGAAGTCAGAGAGAGCAGAACACATATAATATGAGGTAAAAGGGAAAATACCATGAGAATTTTTAAAAAAGGGTTTGGTAGAGGGAGAAATAGTAAAAATCAGGAGCCCAGGTCAACCACAAATAAGGGTGTTTGGGGAAAGAAAAGGAAATATACTACTATATAAAGTGACTACAAAACACAGTAAAAAGTTTAAGGAACTGTACCCTGCATAAGTTGACAACACTGCTCCTAAAAGACAGAGGTATTTAAATAAAAATGTTAGTGCCGGTGTGCAAATATTCCTGTGAGTCCTTGGCCAGAGAGAGTCAAGAGTTTCTCAAAACAATGGGAGTAGTTAGTGGAGCTAGAAAGTAAGACCCTATGGCTAAAAACATCATATTCTTTGGACAAAGGAATTAAAACTGAATTTTATCCTTCCTTAATTCTGGTAGTGCTCATAGCACTGATACGTACTACACAGTCGGCTAGAACAGAAAGGTCACCAACAAAAGTTTTACTCAACTTCATATCCTGCCTGCTACAATTCTGATGTGTCAAGCAAGATATGCTCACTGGTAGCATTGGAACCTGATTATCATGGAGGAGTAGATAATAAATTACTTTCTAACTGGATTTAAGGCCCTCTGCATGGGGTGAATACATTACTGGAGCTGTAAACAGTCAAAAGAAGATAGCTGAGATGATTACAGACTCCACAGGAGAAAGTGCTATGGTTATTTTGATAAAAAGAAATGCAGTTAAACTGCTTCATAAATGTTTATGCTTATGCTCATAAAGTAGTGCTACTCAGTCTGGGTCAGAAAGTCAACCTTCTTTATACAGAGCAACCGTCAATGAAGAAATTCACAATCAATTGAGGTTTGGGAAATAAGTGACTGTTAAATGAATGCCCAGCCATGACTGAGACATCTATAACAACACACACACACACACACACAGAACACACACACACACACACACACACACACACACGTCACAGGGAACGGCATGGAAGAGGCAGCAGAAACTGTCTTCCAGCTAGCATCACAATCATGAACACACAGCAGATGTCAATACCATCTAATGCTTTTCTAATACAAACATTGTTCACTTTGAAAGGTACATATTCCACATACTTTTTATAAATTTGAGTTATTCTCATTGCTGTTTTTCAAAAAATTAGTCATTATTTTTTAATCATTGCCTTTATCACAATAAATTGCAATTTTTGTAAAAACATGATTAGAATTAGGGTTCTCTCATCAGACTTTATCTTATTTTTTAAACACCAGGGATTGGTTTCTTTTCATTATTAATATAAACACTATTATATTAAGGCAAGGAAGGTGGCAATAGATGTTTTCATTTGTTTTATGAATCACTGCAGCTAAAAGAAATGCAAAGGATACACAAAATATAAATGCATAGGATCAGTAGCATCATTTTTTAACATTCATCTGTTTCTAAAGATAGAAATATCAGCTACTAATTTGCATTTGTGACTTCATAATATGCTCCAATGATATTAGTTACTTATATTGAGAAAAAGAGAACAGAGTCTGGAATCCAGGAGCTCCTGGGCCCTCACAGCAACTCTTGATATTCTTCTGTTGCAAAAAACTAATCTGACCCTGGCATAGACAATTGTATCCATCCAGAAAAGATTAATGAAAATGATACTTGAGTAATATTTTATTCAAGATTACAACTGTGAAAGTTTCACAGACTACAAAATAACTGAATGATCCTTTGTCCTGGATGACTTATGCTCAATGATAGCTTTATCTTCTCTTAATAAACCCCACTTCACAGATAAGTTTTATAATAGGAAAGAAAAAAGTATCCTGAAAATGTTTATTACTGAGTAAAATCCTTAATCTTTTGAGTACTTAACCAAATTGCATGTCACAAATTATTCCAGATTCTCTAATGAATCCTTTTATCACTATATTGTGCAATTTTCTCCTTCGCATCAAAGGACATCACAAGAAATTAGATATCAACATTTTTCATCAGCAAATATGTTTTTCTTATTGAAAACAATGACATTTTAAACTAAAGTTTATATGGAAATCATATTTCCATTGAATATTCATGGAATATTTTAAGGTTAATAATTATCCCTCTTTCATAATCTCAAAAATATCACTTTCTATGGAAGCATTACTTCACGTTTGACAATTAAAAGAATAAATGAGATATCAGGAGCTTTGGAGAGCTATTGACACTATGACTAAGACATTAACTTTTACATTCTCAATATATTTTAGTAAATTTAATTAGTATAGCACAGCATTTGAACATTCAGATTTATTTTATTTTATTTACTCTTAAAACATTAATAGGTAGTATAAGATATATTACCATTTACTTCACTGTACTTGTTAAAATGCAGATAAGTGTTTGGTCAATAAATATGCCTATCAGATTATTAATACCAAGCAGGTATATCTCAGGTACTTACTGCATTTGCAGTAAATGAGATTGATTATATTTATGGCTGACTCAAGTACATCTAACACTAGGATCATAAAGTTTGTTATGTGGCAATCAGAGAAGATTTTATAAACTGAAAGGATCTTGACAATCCTTTATTGTCATGATATCATAAATTTTCCAATTCATTATGTTCAGAAAATAATACTATAAAATTATTTTCATAGTAAATGCTTACTAGACATTTTCATAAATTCACATTGTAATAGATTTTTGGATACTTTCAAAGTTAATATAAATACCAAACTTTGCTGACTGTTTCCTTGGAAAACTAGAAATTAGACTTCAGTTTGAGTTTATTTAAGAATGTATTTTTGGTTTATTTTTATTTTAATTATATGTGTTGGGTGGTAGATATGTAGACATAAGTAGTTGAAAGAAAGTACATATTTACTGTAACTTATTAAAAATATGAAAATTGTCTTTACATCTCAGTTAAGATCTGCTACAATTAAAGGCTCCCCTTTTCAAAGACTGCAGGCAGACCCTGCTGTCTCCACACCCTGGCCCCACACCCATTTTCCTGAGACCCCAGCCACTTCTTGAGACTCAGAGACCAGCTCTGAACTCCCTTCCTGACCCAGAACTCCCATCTGGACCAGAGCATCCATCTTGTCCTGGAACTCCCATCTGGACAGGAGGAGCTCCCATGTGGACAAGATAAGGAGACCCCAGGGACTTCCTGAGACTCAGAGTCCAGCCCCCCCCCCCAGCTCTTATCTGGCCAGCACTCTCATCTGGCCCAGATCTCCCATCTGGCCCAGAGCTACCATCTGGACCAGAGAGAGGCTCCCTAAATCTGTCAGCACCAAGTACACTGATAAGACCAAGAACAAACCCACAAGGAGATGGGCAGACGTCAAGGCAGAAGTACAATACAACAAAATAAAGAGCAATACAGCATCACCAGAACCTAGCCCTTCTCCAACAGCTAGACCTGAATATCATGGAATGGAAGAAGAAGAAGAAACAACCTTATAAGTAACATCATGAAGAGGCTAGAGCCTTATATAGAAGAAATCAAAAATAAAGTGGAGGAACAGACAAACAAAAAATGGGAAGAATGCTATAAAAAAACTAGAGGAAAGGACAATTAAAGCAGAAGAAAACAATAAGTCCCTGAAAGAAAATCATGAAGAAGCAAGGGAAACAGTCCAAGACCTGAAGAGGGAAATAGAAAAAATGAAGAAGACACTAGCAGAAGGAATGCTGGAAATGGAAAATCTGAATTAACAAACAGGAACTTCAGATACAAGTATAGCCACCTGAATGCAAGAGATGGAAGAGAGGATCTCTGGTTGAAGATACATTATAAGAAATAGATTCATCAGTCAAAGAAACACTAAACCAACAAAGTCATGACTCAAAAGGTCCAAGAAATTTGGGACACCATGAAAAAACCAAACCTATGAATAATAGGGATAGAGGAAGGAGAAGAATACCAACTCAAAGGCACAGAAAATATATTTAACAAGATCATTGAAGAAAACTTTCCCAACATAAAGAACGAAATGCTGCTGTGGATATCGCTCTGTACAAATAAAATGCTGTTTGGCCAGTGGCTAGGCAGGAAGTATAGGCAGGACAAGAGAGAAGAGAATTCTGGGAAGTAGAAGGCTGGGAGAGACACCACCAGCCGCCGCCATGAGAAGCAACATGTAAAGACACTGGTAAGCCACACGCCATGTGGCAAAGTATAGATTAACAGAAATGAGTTAATTTAAGATAGAAAAGGTAGATAACAAGCAGCCTGCCACGGCCATACAGTTTATAAGCTATATAAGTTTCTGTGTGCTTTCTTGGTTGGGTCTGAGCGACTGTGGGACTGGCGGGTAAGAGAGATTTGTCCTGACTGTGGGCCAGGCAGGAAAACTCTAGCTACAAAATGCCTATGAAGATACAAGAAGCCTATAGAACACCAAACAGACTAGACCCCCCAAAAAAGTCCCCTCACTACATAATAATTAAACAACTAAACATAGAGAATAAAGAAAGAATATGAAGGGCGGCAAAGGAAAAAGGCAAACCAATCAGAATAACACCCGATTTCTCAATGGATACTTTGAAAGTAAGAAGCACCTGGACAGATATAATATAGACAAAAAGACACCATGGATGTCAGCCTAGACGAATATGCCCAGCAAAACTTTCAATCATCATAGATGGAGTGAACAAGACCTTCCAAGACAAAACCAGATTTAAACAATACTTATCCACAAACCCAGCACTACACAAAGCACTAGAAGGAAAATTCCAACCTAAGGAAGGCAGATACACCCATGAAAACACAGGCAATAGATAACACTATAGCAGTAAACCCCAAGGAAGAGAAGTACACACACACTACCACCAAAAAATAAAAATAATAACAGGAATGAACAATCACTGGTCATTAATATCCCTTAATATCAATGGACTTTATTCACCTATAAAAAGACACAGACTAACAGGATGGATATCAAAACAGGACCCATCTTTCTGCTCCATACAAGAAACACACCTCCAATTCAAAGACAGACACCTCCTAAGAATAAAAGGCTGGCAAACGATTTTCCAATCAAATGGTCTTAAGAAGCAAGATGGTGTAGCCATCCTAATATCCAGCAAAATAGACTTCAAACTAAAATCAATTAAGAGATGATGAAGGACATTATATACTCATTGCAGGAAAGATCCACCAAGATGAAGTCTCAATTCTGAACATTTATGCCGCAAACACAAGGGCACCCACATATGTAAAAGAAACATTCCTAAAGCTTAAATCACATATAAAACCCCACACATTAATAGTGGTAGACTCAAACACCCCACTTTCACCTCTGGACAGATTGGCCAAATTGAAATTTAACAGAGACATAATAGTCTTAACTGATGTTATGGCTCAAATGGAATTAATCGATATCTCCAGAACATTCCACCACAACAAAAAAGAATATACCTTCTTCTCAGCACCCCATGGAACCTTCTCTAAAATTGGCCACATACTTGGCCACAAAGCAAATCTCAAGAGATACAAAACAATTGGAATAATCTCCTGTGTTCTATCAGACCACCATGGTTTAAAGTTAGATTTCAACAACAACAATAACAAAAACACTACACAAATCCTACAATCTCATGGAAACTGAATAATGCTCAACTGAATCACCAATGGGTTAAGGAAGAAATAAAGAAAGAAATTAAAGACTTCCTAGAGATCAAGGAAAATGAATACACCACATACCCAAACTTATGGGACACCATGAAAGTAGTGCTAAGAGGGAAATTCATACCACTAAACGCCCACATAAAGCAGCTGGAGAAATCTCATGCTAGTGACTTGACAGCACACCTGAAAGCCCTTGAACAAGAAGAAGCAAAGTCTCCCAGGAAGAACAGACATCAGGAAATTATCAAATTGAGAGCTGAAATCAATAAAATAGAAATAAAGAGAACAATACAAAGGATTAATGAAACAAAGAGTTGGTTCTTTGAGAAGATCAACAAGATAGACAAGCCCTTATCCAAACTAACCAAAAGGCAGAGAGAGAGAGAGAGAGAGAGAGAGAGAGAGAGAGAGAGAGAGAGAGAACATCCAAATTAACAAAATCAGAAATGAAAAGGGGAACATAACAACAGATAATGAGGAAATCCAGAGAATCATCAGGTCATACTTCAAAAACCTCTACTCCACAAAACTGGAAAATCTAAAAGAAATGGATAATTTTCTGTATAGGTACCACATACCTAAGTTAAATCAAGACCACATAAACCATTTAAATAGTCCCATAACCCCTAAGGAAATAGAATCAGTCATTAAAAATCTCCCAACCAAAAAAAAGCCCAGAACCAGATGGTTTCACTGCAGAATTCTACCAGATCTTCAATGAAGACTCTTTAAATTGTTCCACACAATAGAAGCACAAGGTATATTACCATACTCCTTCTATGAGGCTACAATTACCCTGATTCCTAAACGAAACAAAGATGCAACAAAGAAAGAGAACTACAGACCGATCTCCCTCATGAACACTGATGCAAAAATACTCAATCAAATACTGGCAAACAGACTCCAAGAACACATCAAAGCAATTATCCACCATGATCAAGTAGGCCTCAGCCCAGGGATGCAAGGGAGGTTCAACATACAAAAGTCTGTCAATGTAATACATCATATAAACAAACTCAAAGAAAAAAAAACACATGATCATCTCACTAGATGCAGAAATGGCATTTGACAAAATCCAACACCCCTTCATGATAAAGGTCTTGGAGCGATCAGGAATACAGGGAACATACATATGCATAATAAAGGCAATCTACAGCAAGTCAACAGCCAACATCAAATTAAATGGAGAGAAACTCATAGCAATACCACTAAAATCAGGAACAAGACAAGGTTGTCCCCATTCCCCATACTTATTCAATGTAGTACTTGAAGTTCTAGCCAGAGCTATAAGACAACATAAGGAGATTAAGGGGATACAAATTGGAAAGGAAGAAGTCAAGCTTTCCCTATTTGCAGATGACATGATATAATACATTAGTGACCCCAACAATTCAACCAAGAAACTGATACAGCTAATAAAAACCTTCAGCACCATAACAGGATACAAGATCAACTCCAAAAAATCAGTAGCCCTCCTATATACAATAGACAAACAGGCTGAGAAGGAAATCAGAGATACATCACCCTTTACAATAGCCACAAATGATATAAAATACCTTGAGGTTACTATAACTAAGCATGTGAAGAACCTATATGACAACAACTTTAAGTCCCTGAAAAAAGAAATTGAAGAAGATATCAGAAAATAGAAAGACCTCCCATGCTCATGGATAGGCAGGATTAACATAGTAAAAATGGCGATCTTACCAAAAGCAATCCACAGATTCAGTGCTATCCCCATCAAATTACCAACACAACTCTTCACAGATCTGGAAAAAATAATACTCAACTTCATATGGAAAAACAAAAACCCCAGGATAGCCAAAATAATCCTGTACAATAAAATAACCTCTGGAGGCATCATGATCCCCGATCTCAAGGTCTGCTATAGAGCTAGCATAATAAAAACAGCTTTGTACTGGAATCAAACTGAAGACGCTGACATTAACCCGCACACCTATGAACATATAATTTTTGACAAATAAGTCAAAACTGTACAATGGAGAAAAGAAAGCATCTTCAACAAACAGTGCTGGCATAACTGGATACCAATGTGTAGAAGGCTGCAAATAGATCCTTATCTGTCACCATGAACAAAACTTAAGTCCAAATGGATCAAAGACCTCAACATAAATCCAGTTACTCTGAACCTGATAGAAGAGAAAGTAGGAAGTACTCTTGAATGCATTGACACAGGAGATCACTTTCTAAGTATAACACCAGTAGCACAGACACTGAGAGAAGCAATCAATCAATGGGACCTATTGAAACTGAGAAGCTTTTGTAGAGCAAAGGACATGGTCAACAAGACAAAGCGATAGCCTACAGAATGGGAAAAGGTCTTCACCAACCCCACATCTGACAGAGGGCTGATATCCAGAATATATAAAGAACTCAAGAAATTAGACATCAAAATGCCCAACAGTCCAATTAAGAAATGGGCTATAGAACTAAACAGAGAATTCTCAACAGAGGAAGTTCAAATGGCTGAAAGACAGTTGAGGAATTGCTCAACATCCCTAATTACCTGGGAAATGCAAGTCAAAACGACTCTGAGATACCCCCTTACACCTGTCAGAGTGGCTAAGATCAAAAACACAGAAGACAGCTTGTGCTGGAGAGGATGTCGAGCAAGGGGAACTCTCCTCCACTGCTGGTGGGAATACAAGCTTGTACAGCCACTTTGGAAATCAATATGGCACTTTCTTAGAAAATTGAGAATACATCTCCCCCAAGACCCAGCTGTAGCACTCTTGGGCACATACACAAGGAATGCTCCATCATACCACAAGGGCATTTGCTCAGCTATGTTCATATCAGCATTGTTTGTAATAGCCAAAACCTGGAAACAACCTAGATGCCCTTCAACTGAAGAATGGATAAAGAAAATATGGTACATATACACAATGGAGTACTACTCAGCAGAGAAAAACAATGACATCATGAGGTTTGCAGGCAAATGGATGGATTTAGAAAAAATCATCCTGAGTGAGGTAATCCAGACTCAGAAGGATGAACATGGTATGTACTCACTCATAGGAGGATACTAGATATAAAACAAAGATGACTAGACTGCTACACAACTCCAGGGAGGCTACCTAGAAAACGGGACCCTAGGAAAGACACAGGGATCACCCCAAGACAGAGAAATGGATGAGATCTACATGAACAACCTGGATGACAGTGGGAGTAATGAAGGGCAAGATTTGAGGGAAAGAAAGCTTAGGGAAGCAGGAGATCCCAGCTGGATCAAGAACAGGAAGGGAGAACAAGGAATAATAGGCCATGATAAATGAAGACCACGTGCGAACAGGCTTAGGCAGAGTGCTGGAGAGTTCCCCAGTAATCTACAATGAAACATCCTCTGTAGACTGCTGGCAATGGTCAAGAGAAAGTCTGATCTGACCTAGGCTGATGATCAGATGGCCAAACACCCTAACAGTTGTCTTGGAACTCTCATCTAATAACTGATGGAAGTGGATGCAGAGATCCTCACCCAGGCCCCAGGTGGAGCTCCAGGTATCCAATTGTTGAGAAAGAGGAGGGACTCTAAGAGCATGAATTGTTGAGACCATGATTGCAAAAACACAGGGATAAGTAGACAAACAAATGGAAGCACATGAATCATGAACCAATGGCTGTGGAGCCCCCAGCTTGATCAGGTCCTCTGGATAAGTGAGACAATTGAATAGCTTGAACTGTTTTGGAGACATCCAGGCTGTGGGACCGGGACCTGTCTTTTGCATGAGCTGCCTGTTTGGAACCTTGGGCTTACACAGGGACACTTTGCTCAGTCTGTAAGGAGGGGACTGGACTTGCCTGTACTGAATCCACCAGGTTTAAATGAATCCCCAGGGGAATCTTGGCCTTGGAGGTGATGAGATTGGAGGAGAGGGAATGGAGGGAAGGGAGGGGTAGGGAAGGGAGTGGTTAGGACAGGGAAACTCATGGCTGATGTGTAAAATTAAAACATAAATATAATAATAATAAAATAAAATTTAATGCAGCTAAAAGTGCTATAGACATCTTAGATCCATTTAAAAAGGCCATTTCATCTTGATGATCCTCTACTCCTTTATTAGGAGATATTGCAGCCATGGGAGCATATGTATTGTTATGATTATTCAAGCTACATCTTTATATTATAAAGATGGGGGAATCTGTGGGGGTCTACAGGGGCTCCCTTGTAAGGCCTTACTCAAGGTCAGAGAATCTGAGTTTTCTTTACCCAGCAGTGTTGTATAATAGGATGATCTGGCCAGGGGCATAGTTACCAGGTGTTTCGAAGGGTCTGCACTTAGATGTACATTGTGCATTGATCTTGAAAGGAGGAGGTCTTTTGCCTTTTCCCTTGGTAATGTATAAAAAAATCCCGCTAAAATAAAACTTGAGGTGGCTGGGTATTGACCCAGGGCCCTCCCAAAGCTTAAACAATATCTGCTACAATTAAAGCTTTGTTGCCTTTTAAACTATACTTATTTTCATGATCTTAATTTTCATTACCTTTTAATATTAAGTTTAATTAATTAAGATAATAAATATAAAGCTTTGAAGAATCTTTATTATAAGATAACGAAAAAATCACACATCAATATTAACAAGACTCAATGGCTAGTCATCTCAATGAAATGGAAAGTTTATGTGTAGCTCAACATCAGATTTTATACTTTATATTTAATATATTTTCATGTATCTATACACTACCAAATCAAAACAAAAATGACAGTTAGAGCTAGAAAAAATTAGTTTTATATCCTTTTTCATGACTTATATTCATTGTCTATATTCAGGCCTTGATCATTACTTAATATTTAGCCTTTCATGTTCTCTTGATATGTATTATTCTATTACTTTATATGTGATACTTTTCTACATGCTATAGTCTAGATTCTATAATATACTACTTCCTCATCATTCAGAGATAAACATTATCATTACATATGTTAATTAACTTAGCTTGGCATGCAAGATCTTAATGATAATTCTGTTTTATAACTCAGTCTAATGAGTTAATTTCCTTCAATATAACTTTATTTTGTTTCATTTCCTATTCCTAATGTTTAAACTATTATAATTATTATATGATGCAACATCATAGACATTTAAATATTTAAGTTTTTCAAGTTTCCTGAGGTGAATTTATTTTGCCTGAAAGACAAAGATAAATTTTCTATGAAACAATTATTTTTAGTAAATGATTTATATATTATATACCATCTAGTATAGGCTAAATTGGTCCAATTTCAAATCTTTTTTTAATTTGAAAAATTTACAAAATCTACCAAACACTCATTTTTTTTGCATATTTTCCAATTTGAGTGAAAAATATAAGGGTAGAGAATTTGAAAGAAAGTAATAAATATTTAAAAAATACAATTGTAGTCAACAAAAAAGAGACACTGTGATATTATTTAAAACTTGCCCTCAACCTCATTATACTACTCATGTTGTGCATATTATAAATAAAAGTAATAGTTACCCCCAACGCATGTCAGTTCATTAAGTGTTCAATACAGTCTAACTTACTGTGGGAGTTATGGAAGTTCTTATGCTCACTAGGGGAACCACGAATGTTAAATATAGGGTTGTCCCTTTAAAGGGGGGATGCATAGCTTGTTACTCAATGAGAAGGCTAGATGTGGATGTAGTTATTATCCTAGTGACATTTAAGCTGTGTGGCCTAAACTATACCAAATTCTGCCCCAGATTTTATTTTGAGCTTGTTATTCTAAAGACCCTATCTTTATGGAAAGTGTTACATGTATGTTACAAAGAGTTTTGATGTAGCCATGTCTCAAGCTTTGTTCTACACACAGATTTGAATTAATTATCATCAGGAAAGTTTTAACTAAGTTTTACTGTGCTAAAATTTGTCTAAAATTTACCACTTGGGCTGAGAGTCCCAATGTTTGAATCAATACCATCTCCTGAATTGTGTTGAACTGAATTTCCTTCTTGCCTCCTACAGATCATTACTCTGTTATAGTGGTTACATAGACCTCCCCCACCCCCCAACCTCTGTTAATAAAGAAATCCAAAATTGCCAGTACACAATCAGTACTTTCCTGCCCTGTCACTGCAGTGGACAGATAGTCCAAAATGCTGAGAAGGAAAGTTCCACAGAATTACTATGGGAAGCTTGCTGCAGGATATTCAACTTTCCTTAAATAGCATTCAAAGCTGTGATCTTGAAAACATAATACTATACCTATAAAATTAAGTAGAAACAAAAAAACATCAGCACCAATTAATAAAGATGTGTGATTCATATATTCTGTCTCTAAATTTATCTTCATTGATAATATACTCCATACTGAACACTCCTCGTTATTTTGAAAAAAAGCCCTTCCTTACCATATTCCCATTTATTTTCATAATCAAATTTGAAAGACAGCTATCAAATATCTCTCTCATGAATTCAAGAAGAGTAACTAAGTGATCCTTACTTGAAAACAGTTTACTAGTACTTCAGTGCACAGAACAGGAAAAATAGTCCGTAGAGCATGAGACTCTTAATCTCATGGTTCGGGGCCCACACTGGGTGCCATATTGTGCTAAATCCTAATGGCTTCCTCAGGGGAAGGGATTGAGAAGCCCAACACAGACACTGGAAGTCAATTGAAGGCAAACAGCAAACACTTTTATTCAATAATGGGGAAGGCCTTCTACACTCTCCTCTTAGCACTCAAGCTGTGTCCTAATCTAGTGGCATTGTGTGGTCATCTCTCATCGGCTGGGCATGATTAGGAATTTTGACAGCACCAGGAACTCTGACAGCACTTGTTGCTAGGTACTTAGGCAGACTCTAGGTTGGCTCATAAGGAAGTACATTATGTGCATGCCTTGGCAACTGGTTTGAGCCAATTTCCTCAACCCTATGGCTCTCTCTCTCTCTCTCTCTCTCTCTCTCTCTCTCTCTCTTTCTCTCTCTCTCTCTAAAACACACACACACACACACACACACACACACACACACACACACACACACTTGTTCTGATGTCATTCTTAGGAGTTATTCTTCTGCCACTTGCCTGATTTTCACTGTCATTTTAAAGGGAGAGCACATGATTGTGTCACCAAAGAAAGTCTGAAACTGGGATAACAGAAGTGTTGTTGTGCATAGCTATTGGCAGTGTGGTGTAGCTGGAGACCTTCTCTCCAGCACCCCAATGCCAAGCCCTGTTATTCCGACAACCCACTTATAAAATAAACACACAGATGTTTATATTATTTAAACTGCTTGGCCATTAGCTCAGAACTGCCATTGTCTGGCTCTTACTCTTATATTTAGCCCATTTCTATTAATCTATACTTTGCCATGTGGCTCGTGGCTTACCTGTACCTTACATCTTGCTTGTTATGGTGGCAGATGGCAGCTCTCTCCCCACTTCTGCCTTCCACTTCCCAGACTTCTCTTCTCTGTTTGTCCCACCTATACTTCCTGTCTGGCTACTGGCCAATTGGTGTTTTATTTTAACCAATCAGAGCAACACATTTGACATACTTGAACATCCCACAGCAGTGTGGTTTATGCAGAGAATATGCTTCTGTTTATTTCTAATAGTATGTTTTTAGGGAAAAGGCATTAATTTGTTTCTCAGACACTGTATGACTTGAAGCTTCTTCAGAATAATTATGAATTAAAACTATAACCCCCCATTAGAAGTCTTAAGAACCCTTTTTTGAGTTGTTGGTCAGGAAAGCTCAACAGACTCCCAAACCATTGAAGGATGTTGCTATTGCCCCAGTTATCTTCCATAGGTTAAAGAGAAGAGCTTGTTTCTTAAGATATCCTACAGTTCAGACATAAGACTCATGCTGGATCTGACTTAAAATCTTTCTATCTGAGAACTAGCTTTCATAGTACCAAAAGATGATATGTAAGCTGACAAAGAAGGGAAGCAATCAATATTCCTATGAGTCTGTGACAACTATGAACCACAATAATGACCAGCAGGGCAAGAAATTCCTAAAGGTATAATAGATATACTCTTACTTTGGCAGTAACAAACAGCTGTCTAATTGGATTAAGGACCATTCAGCAAGATGAGAATATTGCATGATACTGGAAATGTAGGTAACTATCTATGGCTAGTGAGATCCTGGATCTTAGAGAAGAACTTATTACTGTCACTTTAAGAAACAAATATAATCCCTACTGCATTCTATACCTTATCTATAGCCATAGAGAAGTGTAGCTATCACCCAAAGAAGCTTCTCTTTATAGCAGACTGAAAACATTACAGAAAACCATATCTGGTTAAAATACACAGATCACCTGATCATAGGATATTCAGCCCCAATTGTTACATGTACTACACAACCTTATATAGAATAGTCACAGAACACCACAGAAGGTAAAGAAGTAATATTTGAAGAGCCAGAGAAACAGGAAATCTGCTATGAGACTGTGTTTCTTACAAGTAACAGAGAACTTTCACCCAGGACACCTCAATAATATGGCTGAGAAAACAAGATTTGAACAATGAGAAGACCAATCAACATACTAGCATGGAATGGGAACTCTCACTAGGCCTTATCTCTAAACAAAGAACTATAGACAACTAAGGAATCCTGAGAAAGGAAGAATTAGTCATCCTCAGAAGTAAGCACCCTAATTGGTGACCTAATGCCAGTGGTCAGCAATGAAATCATATATATGAAATCAAATCAAAATGTTCTAAGCAGGATATATATATATATATATATATATATATATATATATATATATCCCTAGAACATAATTATCAACAATTAAAGAAGTTGACCAATTAAAACAAGAGAGAACACAAATATGAGAAGTAGTGAATCGAGTTATGGCTAGGGCTGGAAGAATGAAATAGTGAAATTATGTAATTATGTATTTTTTCAATATAACATTTTTATTGATCCTCTGGGAATTTCATATTCCTTCTCCTCCAACATCCCCATCAGAAGCCATCAATTGTGGAAAACTACACTTAAACATACCCATTACACTTTTTAAGAGTTCTTTCATTTCCACTCATTGTTGGATGAAGCCTCTCTGATGACTATTGGGCTAGGCACCAATCTATGAGTATAGCAGAATGTCATTAGGCATCATTTACACTGACATTTTTTTTCTCCAGTTGTATTTGATTCTATCCTAGGTCTCTACACCACCCAGCCTTTGAGTTCTGGTACTCCAGGGAGTGTCAGGGGTATGCTCACTCTCATGGAAATAGTGTCAGGATTAACTAGTCATTGGTTGGCTACCCCCACAATCTCTGTGCCATCCTGAAACAGTTGCAGAAAAGACCACAGTCAAACATTCGGTCAAGTTCAGGAAATCCTACTGAAGAAAAAGAAGAAGAATTGTAGGGGTCACAAGAGTCAAGGACATCACTAGACAGCCTACAGAATCAACTAACCTGGGCTCATAGGAGCTCACAGAGACTGAATCAACCCCCAAGGATCCTGCATGAGACTACATAGGCCTTCTGCATCTAAGTGACAGTAGTGTAGCGTGGTGTTCTTGTGGGACTTTTAACAGTGAGAGCAGAGGCTGTCATTGACTCTTTTACTGGCTTTTGGCACCCTATTCCTCATATTGAGTTGCCTTGCCTAGCCTTAATACAAGGGGACAGGGAGTGCCTACTCTTACTGCAACTTGATATGTCATGTTTTGTTGATATCCATGGGAGGTTTGATCTTTTCCAAATAGAAATGGAAGAGGAGTAGATGAGAGTGGTTAGAGGGGAGGTAGGAAGGAGAGACTGGGAGTAGCAGAGGGAGAGGAAATTGTTATTGAGATGTAAAATAACTATAACTATAACTATATATAACTATAATATATATATAATGTTCTCTTCAATGTCTAGGCCGTTACTTTTTTTAAAGGGGCACAGGCAAAAGTGAGCTGGGAGGTAGGTATAGTTATGTAATTATATTTTAACTAAAATTAAATAAAAATATATCTCAATTATAAACATTATGTATAGAACATAACAGTTTCTGCACTCATAGAAATACATTTTCAAATATGAATAATAATAAATGTATGTTTTGACTCTGTTTCTGTTTCAGCTCAACAGACAACATGTGAGAAAAAAGCTTGAATATACAAAAGATTGAGTTATACCAACACAGTGAGAAATAGAAGAGTATTCCAAGAAGCAAGAAAAGCTGGTTTAATGTTCTGGTCCTGGGTGTTTAAGGAACAGTAGAGAGAATGAGGTGAATATAAAGTGTATGCTGAGAGGAAGAGATGAGGGTAAGAGGAGGGAAGTGAGTACTGTTTAAAGATTTAAAGATTTTAGGAACAGGGCATATAAACCTTTCTAATGTTACTCTGATCCTGTGTAATATATATTGCAAAAAGAGACACTGGAAACAGGATGGCATTAAAAACATTCTTGCCTGGTAGTAGTTGTGCATACCTTTAATTCCAGCACTTGGGAGGCAGAGGCAGGCAAATGTCTGTGAGTTTAAGGGTAGCCCAGTCTACAGAGCTATTACAAGTTAGCCACCAGTGTTACACAAAGAAAAACTGTCTTGAAAAACAAACAAAACAATCTTATAGTAAGGGTATAGTGATTTGTGAAAAATTTTAAGTAGATACATATACACATGCATGTGGGATACATGATAAATCAGTGGTCTATATTTATATATTTTATATAGTTTATAAGTTATGCAATTTCTTACTTTTTATTATTATACACACAAATGCATCAAAATACTAGAAATAGTGAAGGGGAGAATTTAGAATGAAATATAAGAAAGTCACTTTTTATGTGTTCATGGGTAAGTAGGTTTGTGGGTGAGTAATCAAAGGAGCAGGATGGACATCTGAATAGTCCCTATTTTCAATTTGGAAGTAGAATGAAATAAGAGTAACAAAGTACTTTATGACTTCAGACAGGACTGGGGACTTTCAGTGGTGGGAGTAGAGAGTAGAAAGAATTGTTTAAATCATTGCCCTCAACAGGAAGTGCTGAGCAAAGAAAATGGTTAGAATTTGTGAGAAACTAAGCAAATGCAAACACCTACATGAAAGAGAAATGTTATAAGGATACTTCTCCAGGGTGGTTGAAATTTCAAAGAATTAAGTATTTGTTATCTGATTCCTCTTATACATGATTTGGTGAGAGCATTAATATTTATCCTCCATTTAATCCACTGAGTTAAATTAGAAATGATTTGAATCAGTTTCCAATATTCAGCACCTGCTGTTACTGCACTAAAATAGGAAGTTCCCACCACATCTCTCCATTTCATCTGCTGGCTACAGAAAACACTTAAAGCCCATATAAGTGCATTTTCCCTGCCTTTACAAATACATAACATGCTATTTAGGCAGTAATCTGAAAGGACCTCAGGAAATACTTAACTTCAAGGATTTATAGTGGTCTGCCTCTCCAAACATTGCATAATATCTAAATTAGAGACAGTTACATTAGGCAATGGAATACTACACAACCGGTGGAGGAAGAGTAAAATAATTCATTTAAGAACCAGCTGAAGTGTGTGTGTGTGTGTGTGTGTGTGTGTGTGTGTGTGTGTGTGTGTGTGTGTTTGCATTGTATAGCACAGATATGGAGATGATAGGACCATTTGTATATCTGGTTCTACTATATTGTTCCTAGAGACCAAACTCAAATCATCAAGGTTGGTGGCATGCACCTCTAGCCACTGAGCATCTTGATGACTGTAATAAAATAGAATTTACAGGTTTACTCACACTGTATGTTTCTTCAATTTAAACTTTAGGACTGACTTAGCTGTTCATGATCACTGGTAGAAATTTCCATTTTTTTGAAACCAAAATTTATAATTGCATGCTCTGATGTCTTGTGTGCTTTGCAAAAATAACAAGCTGCACGTGGTGGTGGTGCATACTCCCTGTTTAATGGAATTGGTGGTTGCTCTGAGAATAAGCAATGAGGTAACATTTATAAGCATCCTGCATTTGAATGTAATATTATTTAAAGTGAGGTTGTCAAGGTTCTCCATTATTTCTGTTTGTCTTTACCTTGGCAAATAAGAAATCATTTTAATTAAAGAATCAATTGCATTATTATGTATAAATGAGATTATTCTATTAAAAAATTCATTTAGTTTCAGAGATGTTACTATGGTTTACACTACAGAACATTGCTGAGCAAGTAAATGACCTAAATAAAACAAGGAAAATTCCTAGTTAACAGGCCTTATGAATAAATTACAAGGGTGCATTTAATCTCTAGAGCATATTAGGTATAATTTTCAGTAGCAATGTACTAAGATGAAATTAATTTTAAAGAAAAATAAATGGAAAAAGAAAAGGTCTCCCTACTAAAAAATTAATTCACTTCACATTTTTCCAATTAATATGATGATTACCATTTGTGATCTGGAGACTCAATGATCCTTGAGGGGAACATTAACTAAGAGGTGAAATGCAAAAGCAAATTTAATTCTCACATGGCATTGCTGTTGCTGGTGTGTTGACATGCCACATGTACATAAGAGTTGTTTTAAGCAAAGCCACCTTTTTACTTAATGACAGAGATTGAATTCTTACTTTTCAACTTTTTCTGACCTTTAATGGCTGCATATTTAGTTTACATGGGAAGGAGCTTTAAAAACTATTTGCCTATTGGTTGCCTTATACAGCATAGCAGTAGTCCAAGTAGATTTTCTTAATTTTCTGATTCCTCAATTTACATCTTTGTTCCCTTATGTCACATGGAGGAGAAAGAAAACAAAGATGATTGATAGGAATTTCAACCACACCCCCATGGTCGTGCATGCTCAGTGGGACACAGTTATTTCTGCCTAGTCATTTCCAGGTCATACATCCTACCTAATCCATGCCCCATGCGCTGCGTGGTCACATGTGGTCACGTAATCTCGAGGCATACCCAAGTGATCTATGCGCATGCATGGAGTAGCCATGTGTGCACAGGTGTGTACTGGCGCTTAAAAAGGCAGGGCCCATGTCCCTCCCACCCCTTCTCCCACAGGTGTCCTTCAGCAGGCCTGCTCACATCTATCTCTTTCTCCTTGTCTTAATAAAACTCTTGTTAGTGGATTCTGTCTTGTTTGGTGACAAGTACTATTTGGAGGATCTTTGATACCACATTTAACTAGGATTTACATGCAGTTTCATTGATATCCACACTGTGTGCTACTGTCATTGTATGAAACATGGTCCTTTTTTATAAGTTCTTGGTTTCTTTCCTTGATAATTAATAGATAGAAACAGAAGAAAATTCCAGGATAGTTTATTGGAGTCAGAGTGAGAGTTCCTTGAGCATGAAGGAAAGTGAGCTTGGGATTCTGGCATGAACAGATAATAAAGCCTCTTTGCCTCTCTTTCTTTAGTAAGGTAGAAGCTTAGCTTTAATCATGTGCAGTATTCAATTTCAAAATTCTTTCTTAAATGTCTTCTATTTTTCCTTCATATGAAAACATTTAGTTGAAGCCACAGTCCCCTTAATTATCACATTGCTTAAATTTAATTTTATGGAAGAGTTAACACAGTACACTCATAATACTTACCTATTGCTTACTATATTTAAGAGTACTTGTATGAAAATGAAAAATAAAAAGGTTATTAGAATATTTCTATATCTAACAGTATTGGTTACAAATTTCATACATGTTTGTGGATTTCACAGTTGATAAGCTTATATGGAAACCTTACATAGGCATAGCTAAACATAACACTAGCAATTAAAATGGAGGGTTTTATGTACAGAGAATGCCCTGGTTAACTGTCAGTGACTGATTTTGCTTCTAGTATAGTGACCTCAAATATAAGTGAAGAGTGGGCTAGGAGACATCCCCTGCAATCGTTCCCTGCCTCTGTGCAGTATGCCTTATCCCAGAATTATAATAAACAATAAATTCAGAAATGGGCTCCTCTTCAGCCTTTTTGTTAAGTAAGTTCAGCCAGTCACTACCACAAGCAAGGGTCAGGGTGGGGTACAATTTGGCAGAAAAATTATTCCATTGTTCTCTGATGGCTGTGGAGTAGAAAAAATTGGAGCCTGAAGGTCACAATGCTCTGTGGCCCTCTTTAAACAGCCTCTCTCATGGCTCTTCTAACTGTAAGGAAGGCCTCTGCCCTTGAGGCCAGTGTACTGCCTTGGACTGTAGTTTGGTACAATGAACTATGTATTGTGCTGAAGTCATGTTGCTCATGCTTCACATAAAATGCCACATTTAAAACCTGTCCTCAAATTACACCAATTGAAATATCGGCAAATGACAGGTGTAACTGATGGCTCAATTTTAAGAATGAATTTCAGAAACTCAACAGATCAATTTAGAAAACTGTAATTTATAATTAAAAATTATGCAGAAGACACTATGTATCAAAAGCTCTCTGGGTGCTAAGAATATATCATGTAACAAAAGGAACACCACTTGTCTGCTCTCATTGAGTTCTAATGCTAGCTGTAGTAATATCTGGGCAGAAATCCAGTGACATTCTAGTTAGATGGCTCAGTAGATAAAGTTATTGTTGTAACAGAGTAAAGGCTAAAATTTACATCCTCAGAACCCATGTAAGGCCTGTTGGTTTGGGTTTAGTTCCAGTACAAAGAGAAGAGATAGGGGATTCCTAGCAGAGGCTGGATAGCCAAACTAGCTAGATGAGTGAACTTTAGATTCAGTTGAGAGAATGCTTCTATAAGGTGTAGAGTGATTAAGGAAGAATTGTTACATTAACTTCAGACCTTCATTGGCATATATACATGCATACTCATTTTCCTACACACATGCATGGGTATACATATGTGAACATCATATATATATACACAAAAGCACATGGAAGGAAGGAAGGAAGGAAGGAAGGAAGGAAGGAAGGAAGGAAGGAGGGAAAGAGAGAGAGTGAAAGAAAGAAAGAAAGAAAGATATAGATATACGTTAACAGATTTACTATACATCCTGGGATGGATGTGCCATGGATATTATTTCTAACTTCCCTTTTGGTTTATTAATGAGAACTTTGAATTATATATATATATATATATGTGTGTGTGTGTGTGTGTGTGTGTGTGTGTGTGTGTGTGTATAAAATCATATTAAGTGGATGTATTATTAGAAAAGTATGGGGAATTTTTTTTCTTCTGATTATTTATAATAGTCATTTAAAAAACAATATTAATTAACTTTCATAAATATATAATACATCTGAATACATTTTATGTATCTTTTGATATATTCAATTATGTGTGAAACATACTACAAGTATATAATATAGTTTTACTATGTAATATATTTCACCACTAGTAGCCATTAACACATTGGGAATTTATTATTCTTTAAACATGATGGCTGCTATTTTTTATTCATTTTGTATATCAAGGGAGAAAAATCTAAAATTTTCTTTCAACTGAACCTAAAGTTCACTCATCTAGCTAGTAGGAACACATCAGAAATCCTAGTTTATGTGGAGCAAGAGGCCAAACTCAGAGTTTTGTTGTCTATGCTAGTCATGCACTCTACCAACTGATTTACACCCCTGGCCCTGGAGTCTATATGTTGAGGATTTTGTGGCAATTTATTAGACTAAAGATGACTGCTTTTATTTTCAATAACAGACCCCAATTATCCACTGCAATAGGAGAAATATGTAAGTCAGCTGTTTCAACTATTACAAGCCTGGAGAAAACCAACTTTCAAGGGGAAAAGTTAGTTTTACTTTGCAATATTGAAAGTTTTAGACAATGACTGCTAAGTTTCCATCAATTCTGACCAAGGTAGAGACAGAATGCCATAGCAAGAGCATGTGGTACTGCAACATGTCTCTTCTTGTGCCACCCAGGAGGAAAGAATGGGAATAAAGAGCAAGCTCCTAACAGCAGCTTCAAGAGCAGAGCCTTTGGTGACCTCATTTCCTTCCACTAGTATTGCCTTCTAAAGGTTCCATCCTTTTCAATAGCAACACTTACATATTATATTTACTAAGGTTTTCTGTTTTATTAGTAGTAAAATGTGTTTTCTTCTTTACAATGTTTTTTAAGGAGAGAGAGTGACATGATGCCCTAGTAAAATTGTCACCAATATAATCAATAATTAATAGGCTATCTATTCAAATTTATCTAATGTGGACTAAAAAATTGTCATTATCATTATCAATTTGACTGCAAAATGCTTCAAGTCAATTTTATAAAAGAAACTCTAGAAAAAAATGACCTTTAGAAAAGCCTAACAATGACTTTAATCAAAGCAAAGTAAAATTGCTCTATAATCAGACCAGGACTGCGTGTAAGAACAATAAGAACTGCTGTAAGTGTCCTGTGCAGCCTGATGCCTTCTGTCAAAAGTTCTATCATCTGTGAATACATAAACAGATGCATTAGAGCAAGGGAGAGGCTGTTCCTGAAGATCAGTGACACACGGACACATGAAAATTGTTACTTCACAGAGTGAACAGAATATCCTGTCATGTTTTATACTGTATCATAAGAAAATAACAACAGAATTCACTCAGGTTTAAAGAATAAAGTTATAAAAATCCAGGCTTTAATCAAAGTTTTGGCTTTGTCCTAGAGATTAGGTAATTGGTAAGTGTCTTAATAAGGTTTTTGTTTGTTTGTTTGCTTGTTTTTTAACCATAAAGAGATATCAAAGCCAAAACAAATCTTTTAAAAGAAAACATTTAAGCTTTCTTTCCCTCAACCCTTGCCCTTCATTACTCCAACTGTCGTCCAGGTTGCTCATGTAGATCTCATCCATTTCTCGGTCATTGGGTGATCCCTGTATCTTTCCTAGGGTCCCATTTTCTAGGTAGCTTCCCTGGAGTTGCTTAGCAGTCTAGTCATCTTTGTTTTACATCTAGTATCCTCCTATGAGTGGGTACATACCATGTTTGTCCTTCTGAGTCTGGGTTACCTCACTCAGGACGATTTTTTCTAGATCCATCCATTTGCCTGCAAACCTCATGATGTCATTGTTTTTCTCTGCTGAGTAGTACTCCATTGTGTACATGTGCCATATTTTCTTCATCCATTCTTCAGTTGAAGGGCATCTAGGTTGTTTCCAGGTTCTGGCTATTTCAAACAATGCTGATATGAACATAGCTGAGCAAATGCCCTTGTGGTATGATGGAGCATTCCTTGTGTATGTGCCCAATTGTGCTACAGCTGGGTCTTGGGGGAGATGGATTCCCAATTTTCTAAGGAAGTGCCATATTGATTTCCAAAGTGACTGCACAAGCTTGCATTCCCACCAGCAGTGGAGGAGAGTTCCCCTTGCTCAACATCCTCTCCAGCATAAGCTGTCTTCTGTGTTTTTGATCTTAGCCACTCTGACAGATGTAAGATGGTATCTCAGAGTCGTTTTGATTTGCATTTCCCAGATAATTAGAGATGTTGAGCAATTCCTTAACTGTCTTTCAGCCATTTGAACTTCCTCTCTATAGCCCATTTCTTAATTGGACTGTTGGGCATTTTGATGTCTAATTTCTTGAGTTCTTTATATATTCTATATATCAGCCCTCTGTCAAATGTGGGGTTGGTGAAGACCTTTTCCCATTCTGTAGGCTGTTGATTCATCTTGTTGACTGTGTCCTTTGCTCTACAAAAGCTTCTCAGTTTCAACAGGTCCCATTGATTGATTGTTTCTCTCAGTGTCTGTGCTACTGTTGTTGTATTTAGAAAGTGATATCCTGAGCCAATGCATTCAAGAGTACTTCCTACTTTCTCTTCTGTCAGGTTCAGAGTAACTGGATTTATGTTGAGGTCTTTGATCCACTTGGAATTAAGTTTTGTGCATGGTGACAGATATGGATCTATTTGCAGCCTTGTACTCATTGACATCCAGTTAATCCAGCACCATTTGTTGAAGATACTTTCTTTCTTCCATTGTACTTTTTTGGCTTCTTTGTCAAAAATTATATGTTCATAGGTGTGGGGCTTAATGTCAGGGTCTTCAGTTTGATTCCATTGGTCCACATGTCGGTTTTTATGCCAGTACAAAGCTGTTTTTATTATGCTAGCTCTATAGTAGAGCCTGAGATTGGGGACTGTGATGCCTCCAGAGGTTGTTTTATTGTACAGGATTATTTTGGCTATCCTGGGGTTTTTGTTTTTCTATTTGAAGTTGAGTATTATTCTTTCCAGATCTGTGAAGAGTTGTGTTGGTAAATTGATGGGGTACATGTTGAATCTGTAGATTGCTTTTAGTGAGATCGCCATTTTTACTATGTTAATCCTGCCTATCCATGAGCATGGGAGATCTTTCCATTTTCTGACATCTTCAATTTCTTTTTTTAGGGACTTAAAGTTCTTGTCATATAGGTCCTTCACTTGCTTAGGTAGAGTAACCCCAAGGTATTTTATATCATTTGTGGGTATTGTAAAGGGTGATGTATCTCTGATTTCCTTCTCAGCCTGTTAGTCTCTTCTATATAGGAGGGCTACCCCAGCTGGATCAAGAACAGAAAGGGAGAACAAGGAATAACAGACTGTGATAAATGAAGACCGCATGAGAACAGGAATAGGCAGAGTGCTGAAGAGGTCCCTTGAAATCCACAATAATACATCCTCTGTAGGCTGCTGGCAATGGTGGAGAGAAAGCCTTATCTGATCTAGTCTGGTGATCAGATGGCCAAATACCCTACCAGTCGAGCTGGAACTCTCATCCAATAACTAATGGAAGTGGATGCAGAGATCGTCGGCCAGGCCCCAGGTGGAGCTCCAGGTGTCCAATAGTTGAGAAAGAGGAGGGATTGTAAGAGCATGAATTGTTGAGACCAAGATTGCAAAAAGCACAGAGACAAATAGCCAAATGAATGGAAGTACATGAATTATGAACCAAAGGCTGTGGAGCCCCCAGCTGGATCATGCCCTCTGGATAAGTGAGACAATTGAATAGCTTCAACTGTTTGGGAGCCATCTAGGCTGTGGGACCGGGACCTGTTTAGTGCATGAGCTGGCTGTTTGGAACCTTGGGCTTACACAGGGACACTTTGCTCAGCCTGGAAGGAGGGGACTGGACCTGCCTATACTGAATCTACCATGTTTAAATGAATCCCCAGGGGAGTCTTGGCCCTGGAGGAGATGGGAATGGAGGGGAGGGAATTGGGAGAAGGTGGGGGTACGGGCGGGAGGAGGGAGAACACGGAAACCCATGGCTGATGTGTAAAAATTAAAAAAAAAAATAAAAAAGAAAACATTTAATCATCATAGTTTGCTTACAGTTGCAAAGGTTCAGTCCATTATTAACACAGTGGGGAGGCATGGTGGCATGCAGGTAAGATATGATTGCTGGAGAGATAGCAAAGGGTCCTACATCTTACAGGCAACAGGTAGTTGACTGAGACACTGTGTAGGAATCCTCAAAGCCTGACCCCACGGTGATATACTTCCTCCAACAAGGCCACACCCACTCCAACAAAGCCACATCTCCTAATATGGTTATTACCTATGAAATTATGGAGGCCAATTATATTCAAACTACCACATTCTATCCCATGGCCACCATAAGCTTGTAACATATCATAATGCAAAATGTATTTAGTCTGACTCCAAAAGTCCCCATAGTCTATCACCATCTCAACAATGTTTTAAAGTCCAAAGTTCCAAGTTTCTTCAGAGATTTATACAATCTCTTCATGGTAATCATCTCTAAAAATCAATTTTAAAACAGCAGATCATACCAGGCCATGGTGGCACACTTTAATCCCAGCACTCAGAAGGCAGAGACAGGTGGATCTCTGTAAATTTGAGGCCAGCCTGAAAAAAAAAGCAGATCACATGCTTCCAACATATATTGGCATAGGATATATATTACCATTAAAAAATGCAGGAAGTATAGTGAGGAAATACTGGACCAAAGCAAGACCAAAATCCAGGTAGGTGGGCAAACTCAAAACTCTACATGTCCTTGCCTAATGTCAAAACACTCTTCAGCTATCCAATTGTGCTCATCTTTATTGACTGCAACATGTTTCTTTCTCTTGAGCTTGTTCTAGTCCCTGTTAGCAGCTTTACTTGGCAGGTATCACATGACTTTGGAATCTCTAACGTTTTTGGGTCTCCAAGACTTCAACTTCATAGTTTCATGCAATGGCCATTCTAGGCCTCTATTCAGAGATACCCTGGACCATGCCTGCCTTCAGCAGCTTTCCTTATGGGCAAATTCCATAGCCCCATTCTTCTATCCTTAACTCCAGAACCATATGGCTGAGGCTACCACATTCTGCTGCTTACTAGGGCTGGATCAGATATATTTGTACATGACTTGAGGAGAATATTCTCACTCTATCATTTTTACCAAATGATTTCTATTCTCATCTTTCCTTTACAGTCCAGGAAGTGACTGGCATTTCTGTAGCTTCCTGTCTCATTTCTATCCTCTTAAATCCCTGGCATCTTTCTAGTGGCTTCCTACTGTTCTTACCTGCATTCACTGGAAGCATTCCCTTTCTACTGGATCTGCCCATGATCACTAAACCCAGATTTCATAAAGATGAATAAATTTTAGTTCCTGCAGTATCCCTTAGTGCCTTAAACCTGCTGCTATTAATACATAGTTTTCTTATTGGCGAGTCCATTCTGCTCAGCCAGCTTTAACATAATCTACAGCCATGGCAGTAAATTCAATTTTCACATTTTAGGCTTCTTATTTAAATTATCATGATCATGTCATATAGTAATACTTATCAAAACTCTCTTTCTTGGCCTCTACATCACCACTAACTATTTTGAAATTCTCTCCTTGGTGCTTTCTAATTTCTGGTCTAATTGATGAGAAATGATTACATTATTTACTTTTCTTGTTAAGGCGGAATGCCTGAGATAAATTATCTAAGAGAGGAAAGTTCTATTGCTCATGTTTGAATTATTTATTCATTGTGGAGAATAAGGAGCACAGCAAACAGCCACTGCTCTTATCTAGCTGGGTCAGGTCAGGCAGCAGAGAAAGAAGAGTGACAGAGCTCTCTTTCTCAAGAAGGGGGAATGACAATGGCTCCTTTATTCCCAACAAATTCTGTCCCTGTAAATGAAATGGTGCTACACATGTGAAAAATTAGTCTCTTCCAGCTAACCATCTCAGATAACATCATCACATAAACTCACAAAGGCTTCAGTGGGCTCCCTGGTGATTCTATATCCAATCAAGTTGACAAGCAAGTTGAACCATGCATGACAATAACAGTTTTTCAAAACTAGATTTTCAACTTTATTCTCCTATATATTTTCTCTGAGTGTGCTTAAGCACTATCAATCCATATTTACTGGTATTTCCATACTGAACTATAAAATTTATCCCTCTATTTATGCATCTTGAAGACATTTCATCTGACATGTTAGGAACTGAACTCTTGACTTGGCTTCTTGAACCTTTCCACTTTTAGTAGCAAGATGAATTTTAATTTCATCCTCCAATGTGCTCATGTCCCTAAACTGGTCATCCTTCCCTAGATGCAGCTTACTCTCACCTACTGCTGTTTAGTAGAGAAACGATTGAAATGTTCCAACTCCCAAGAAAGCTCCTTAAGACAGAATGTAAAAAACTCAAACTAACTTCATGAAGTCTCTGAAACTGATCAGATTCAAAGTAAGGCAGTCATTCTCAAAAGAAGAAAGCTGCAAAAAGATTTTCAGAAAAGCTAATCTGCAAAGAAGTTTCTGATACCAGAACAGCTGACTGGAAAAAGCAGAAGCCTGCCAAGTTGCCTAGAAGAGGTTTAGACCAACATGCGCACCTGGAAATCACACTCTCCAACCTGTTGAGCCATATTCAGGCTTATGCAGAGTGCTCCATGTTCCCAGATTTGTGAGTTGTCATCTCTGCTGGGATGGGCTTTGGTGATACAACTGTCATTGAGTCATTTCTGCTCTTATAAGTAATCCTTCATCCTATATTTCTGTGATTAACCACAGTAAAACTCATTTAGGTCACTAAGTTGGACTTAGATGGTATCCATGTTTTGGTTTGTTGGGAGTTCCTATCTAGAGTGAGTGGATGTGTGTAACATCTCCCCCAGGAAGTTTTAACATACACCTATCACTATTAAAACCCTTCTCATGTTCAGTCCACAAGTACAAAAACACGTATCACTAGCGTATACTGAAGGGGTGGAGCCACGCTTGTGGCTGGCCATGGCTACCATGGGTATACAGCACTAGTGGCTGGTGCTAGATGCTGTGGTGGCAGAAGAATCACGAGCAATGATTCCTTTAAGAATCCTTTTTAGAGCTTTATTTGGAGAAGGAGAGAGAGAGAGAGAGAGAGAGAGAGAGAGAGAGAGAGAGAGAACCAAAGAGATGCAGAGGGAGACAGAGAGACTACATGGAGGGAAAGTACAGAGAGAGTACAAAGAGAGAACAGAGAGAGAGCACATGGGAGGGCATGTCCACTTTTTAGGCTGGTATGCCATCGCAGGCTGATGATGTAATAAGGACAGAATTCCAGACTTTTGCTTATTATAAAAAAACAAGTAGATGGGAATAGGGGTGTTGTTTCTCTCAAAAGCTGCTTCCAACTGACTGTTGGACATTGGTTGGCTCTTGGGGGAATGGAGGAGGGGGGGTTCCAAGGTAGACAGGTGTTGTGGGATGATGGATGTCTGTTGTCTGTTGCTCTGGAGATGTGCATCCCTCTTGGCTGTGGCTGGAAACCTTGTGTCTGACAAGATGCTGGTGACACAAAAAACACTTAGAAAGAAAGGAATCATCATTTTTATTTTTATTTTTATTTTTGTAGTGTTCACAGACCAGGGGAGCTGGCACTTATCTGAGGTAGATCCAGCCTGTTCAGATGGATTTAAGCTGGTTTCTGGAGTGTGAGAAAAGTTTTTAAACATGTTAAGAAGCAGCCATGAGATTAGTGACCATTAGTGTTTAGTACTCTGCTTATATTGGTTACTGTTAATGGGAGATACACAGAAATTAGAACATGTTAAGCTTTATCAGAGATAGATTATTTTAAGACACCTGTTTCCTTTACTAGTTTGGCATCCAGGAGACAGGTGATCAATTGTTAAAAGCATTTCACAGTAATAGATGTTTATATTAAAGTCTGTTTTTGTAGAGCCCAGATACTTTTGGGTCTGGGGGTGTAAATACCTTTTAGCTGTTACAGTTTCTTACTTGATGATCTCTGGACTCCAGTCCTGTGGTGGTCCTGTATCATTAGCTGAACAGTTAGAACAGGGAACTGGGAAGAGAAACACTTGTGGTGCATGAGAACTTATTATTATTATTTTTTTAATTAGGGGCAAGGCAAAGATCAGGACTCTGTCTGTGTGCACATGAGAAACACAGGCAAGTAGATCTGGAGTGAGGCAATGAAATGAAAGCTCCTATCTTAGCTGGACATCTTTTTCCAGTAAATAACTCTGAAGGTGCAATTAAATCTGGTGAGGTGGGTAAGGCTGTCCTCTGTACCCAACAATAGGAAACGAAGAGAGGTGACATCCCAAAACTCCCAGGACTAAGTCAGTAGTTTTGGTGTCCAGAAGGAAAGAAATGGATTGCTTCCATTGCTGCATTCTGGGTTCCTTGCCATGTCTGTAGTCAAGCCTAGGTCTACTGGAGGTCTTAGCTTGATGTACCCATGCATCTTGGTGCCTGTGGGCAGTCAGCTGACTGGTTGTCTTTCTAGGTGGCTATTGGAGGCCTGTCTGGGCACTCACTAGCTGGTGGCCTTTTTCCTCACTTAAAACAGGGACCCAACAGCTTTTGGAAGTCAGTGAGTGCCAGCACTTGACAATTTTGTTTTCAGGCTTTTGATCTCTTCTCTGGCACACCTTAAATGCCACAGATGACTCTTTGTCCAGTGGGGTCAGGAGCCTTCCTCTCCAGATGTTTAAGTTTTAGTTGGGGAGGTCTGGGGTACAAGAGACAGATTTTACTCTGTGTCCTGATTTTTTTTTTTTTTATGATGATTGTTGGCTTAAGGACAACTTCTTGGAAGATCTGTTAGGAGGCAGACTATAAATATTTTGGAAGACTTGCCTGAGGCTATGAACTGATTTTTGGCTTAAGAGCCATCCTGACTACTGTAAACTTATTTGCATGGATCTTAGCCACTTTCAGACCTGTCTGTGCCTCTCATGGCAGTTTGATTCAGCAGAAGCAGAATAGTACAGAGCCTGCTCACTGCTGGCAGAAGTCAGACAGAAAAGGTTACATATGGTAGAAGAAAAGAAAACATCAGAAATGGGAAGGGAGAAGTGCTCAGAGCTTTAACAGAAAGCTTGGGGATAAAGTAACTCTTTTATTTGTCCATTCGCTGGCAGAAGTTTCTGTGAAGCTGTTATGTGACCTGATTTACCAGTATCCACCAATGTAAGTGGTATATGCCCCTTTGTTCCATGGCTGTAGCTGAGAGAAAAATAAAACAAACAAACAAACATTAAAATAACAATCTGGGATCAGATTCCAATCTCAGGCATCCATGCCATGAGAGATGAAAGATTTATCAATCAGCTTGGGCTAACCTTCTACTTCCTCAAGTGAGGCTAAGGGCTGAGGCATATGCTGCAGATGGTCTACCCAGTGGACCATGACCGCATTTACCCCCTTGTCAGGATCAAAAATGTGTTGCTGCCAGCACAGCAGCCAGAGGACAACCCCAGGGTGTCCATTGCAAAGAATATAAGTCAGACCGCAGCCACAAGAATGGCGGAGCACTCATTGTGGTGAAGAAACATGGCAGCGGCAGCAGTAGTGGTGTGGGGGTCCAGCGGAGGCGAGGGATGCTCACTCTGGGTCTCAGGGTCCCACTGGATTGGGGAGGAGATGGCAGCAGCAGTCTCAGCTGAGCAGGTACTCTCCCCCAGTCTGAACAGCACCAGTGAGGGGGGGTAGCAGCACTTTTGGATGACTGTGGCTACCATGGGTAAATAGTACTAGTGGCTTGCACTAGATGCTGCGGTGGCACAAGAATCATGAGCCGTGGTTACCTTTTTAGAGCTTTATTGGAGAAGGAAAGAGTGAGAGCATGCCAAAGAGATGCAGAGGGAAACAGAGAGACCACGTGGAGGGAAAGTACAGAGAGAGAGAGCACAAGGGAGGGCTCATCTGCTTTTTAGGCTGAGATGCCAGTGCAGGCTGATGATGTAATAAGGACAGAATCCTTACATCTACTACTTTAATTTTCACCCATTTTTTTCTACCTCAGTACCTTCCATGCTGGAACTGAGGGGCTCCAGCAGCACCATTGCTGGGCTTCTGCTGGACCTAGCCTCCACTCGGCCTGAGTTTTTATTTAGTTTCAATTTTGGTTTCTTGACTCTGTTAGGTTTCAGCTCTATTTCAGTTTTCCTTTCTGGACCCTGTAAAAGCAAGAAGAGGGTCTCTAATCAATCAGGTTCAGGGTGAACTCATCTCCTGGCTGTCTATAAAAGGAGTCTGGGAGCTCTGTTCAGGGTCACAGCCATTTTGTTGTCTGGCTGGCAGACCCCTGCATGCTGTAGATCCTCACACCGAACCTGAGGACTACACCCAAGAAGAGGACAACCCTGGACTGTAGAGGACTGTTACACACCACAGGAACTTCTCAAATTAAGAGTCTAGAAAGTCATTGAACCAGCTTAGTGATGGGCTTCCTTAGCTTTTATCTGCTGGGGTTTTCCAACCAGGTCCCCACAGGGCACCCAAACCCCATCATCTCTTTAACCTAACTTGTAAGGTCATCAGTATAGACTGGGGGGAAGTCCTAAATCAGACCTCTCATTCTGCCTCCTTAGGGACCTAGTTTCCTAATCTGCACTTTGACTTGTGGGCACTTTTTGCCGAAATGGTAAAATTGGTATTGTATTGGTACAACTACACTAACTTGTTTATTCAAAGAAATTATTTCCATTTCTATGTTTGCTGCTCTTGCTGATTATATATGAGTGGTGATCTTTGTTTTCTGGGATATTCTGTGGACCCTAACAGAACTTTTGTAATAGCACTGTGCTGGTATTTAGTTTTACTGTAGCTTCCTCTTTGCCATTTGTCTTGTATCATTCTTTGGAGAAAATGATATAAGAATTTAAACATAAAGTTAAATCATAAGATATTGTCTTAAAATCAAACAACAGTCTCTGTCGTGCTTCAGATAAAAGATATGCCCAGAAAACATTCAGGTGTTGTCAGCAGGTGATGCTTTTGAGAGGTCATGAAACCCCAGGGACTCTGCCTGGTCCATCTGAGGGATTTGTTACTTGGTGATATTATAGGTAGGTGTGTGGAGACTGCATATGGTGCCACAGTTGAAGAAAATGTGTCATTGGGGATATGTTATTGGGGTTGTTATCTTGCCCCCATCCCTCTACCTCCTATAAAACATGCTGTAGCTCAGGACTCAATGCATTTTTACTCTACCTTTGTTATGACCCAAAACAAAAGACTCAGGTGCTCATGGATGAAAACCTCAAAAATGTTAAACAAAAACACATCTTCCTTATTTTTTCTTTATGATAGTATTTGCTAAAGCAACAGAAAGTTGATCAACACAGCTTCTCTTTATTTAAAAAAAATGAACCATTATTAATGTGGCTAATTTTACCCCTTGGCAATCCTTCCTCCTTTAAATGAACCCAAATTCCCATCAGCATTTTTTAACAGTGATCTTTCTTCTTGAAAAAAATGTGTGTGAAAAAGTATATATGTATAATGAAATATATATATGTTATATAAGCACACACATAATATATATATTTCTAAATTTCCCCAAATTTATATTTAACTTTAGTCTACTGATTCTACAATTTCCTTTCTCAGCCCTCATTCTTTTTTTATATAATAACCTTATTTTTTAAATACATGAATCTGTACCATTTCTTAAGTTATTAATTTAATAAATAATGTTTTTCTGTGATATTGTCATATATGAACACAGAGAACAATTCAGAAACTTGATTATAAGTGCAGCTTTGCAATACTGCACATGCACGTATCAAATAAGTGGATATGTTATAAAATCTAATCATATCTAAATTAATATTAATTTAAATGTACTCAAAACATTGGCATATATGGCAAAGGTGGGATAGAATAACTGATCATATTTATCTTAAGATATTTAAAAATAAATACCAAAAGTATTTTCTACAATTGCATGCTTTCTACAATAAAATGCTTTCTGTTTATATTGGTATAAACTCTAAGAATTAACACCGGGCAGTGATGGCACACACCTTTAATCCCAGCACTCGGGAGGCAGAAGCAGGCAGGTGGATCTCTGTGAGTTTGAGGCCAGCCTGGTCTGCCAAGTGAGTTCCAGGAAAGGCACAAAGCTATTGTTTTCTACATCTGCAACAAAGCTACTATCATTAGCAAAAAACACACCACTTCAATTATTCATTAGAATATTAATAACTTTTGCTATTTTTATACTACAGAGGATTTTCTGCTACTCAAATCATGAAGTTGCCAAGCAAAACTTCTTTACATGCACTGTATTTTCTAATTTAATATTTTATGTAATATACTTCAGTATTAATACTTCAACGTATGTGGGAACTGTTCTCAGATTTTACATTAAAATTTACTATGTAAATATCATTTATTTATTATTTAACTTGTGTGTACATGTGCATGTATGTGAGTGTGTGTGTGTGGGGGAAGGGTTATGCTGGTGTGTGTGACTGTAAGTGGACATGTCTGTGTGTTGACCTTGGCTGTCTTCACCAGTTATTCTAAATTTTACTTTTTGAGAAAGAAATTCTTGAATATGGAGTTTTGTGGTTGGCTATACTAGCTGGCCTATCCTCCTGTCTCCAGCCCCCACACTGGGGTTAAATAAAATTGGGTGCCATAACACCCAGGTTCTATGTACAATCTGAGATTCAAATTCAGATCTCCATTTTTATACAATCATTTACTCACTGAGCTGTCTCCCCAGGACTTTGTGTTATTTTTATTCACACATATATCCATACATAAATAAGCATAAACATGTTCAAAACATGTATTCACATATAAAACAAGAGGACATAAGTCTAATTTAATATGTATTTTAAGTAATAGCTAATTAATAAAAATCAAAATTGACAACATATTTTTATTTAAAATAACAGAAAATTTTCATTTTGCATTTGGTAACACAATGATCTTGTAGTATTACCACTGTAGATTACATGGCTCTTCCTTGTTTCATAAATGTTGTGTACATCCACTGACTTCCTTCCCTATGTAAGAATCAGAAAACACAAGTTATTTCCTGTCCTCAGCTATTTATAACCTAGAATAATTTCACAGAATACACAATAAGCCTTGAGAGTAGACACTAGTAATCCCATTTGAGATAATAAATATTACTGAAAAGTGTGAGTATTATAGCTACATTGTATACATTATAACTCAAAATGGTTTCATAATAGAATAGGTTAAGGAAATTTCAGAAAATTTCCTAGGAAAGCACTGACTGAATGTCTGACCATATACATTGTATATAGCATGTGGCTTTTAATGGTAAAGTTACTTTACAAAGACAGTCAAAAATAAGTAAATGTTTAATGCAGAATTAACCACCAAAATAAAAAAAAAAACTGAAATGAAGCAGCAGGGTGACATCAGATTTACAATGAATAGGTGATTATTTATTATTGTTATTGTTATTGTTATTATTATTATTATTATTAAAATAATGTGATGTTGTAAACATCACTAAACTCTGAAGATGGTATGCCATCTTTTTTTTCTTTTTTGGCAGTCTGGGTTGAACCAATGGCCTTATATGAGCTAGGTGAAAGATTTACCACTGATGTATTTTCTTAGGAGAGTGTATATGTGTGTATATGCATGCATATGTGTGAGTGAGTATGCGTGCGTGCGTGCGTGTGTGTGTGTGTGTGTGTGTGAGTGTGTGTGTGTATGTGTGTGTGTGTGTGTGAAAGTCTTACCATGGTTTCTTCTCTGTCATGTTTTGTGATTCTCCTGCCTTAGCTTTCTGAGTAGCTGAGATTCCATGCATGTACTACCACACTTACTTATATTTTTTCTTTTCTTAAGGGTTCTCTTATGATAACAAAATAGAATATGCATTTTAAAGATATAGTTTATTTAATTCTAATAAAATTTGGAATTATAAAATAATAATGAGGCTGAGATAAACACTATCATGACAGCTACTCAGCTTCTATATGTATATCAATGTAAAAAATAAATGTCAGTATTTTGAAGTATTTTTGTTTCCAAATATACACTTTTTACTTATAAACAAACAGACTAAACCTAGGCATCCTCAGAGCAATAGTTCATCAAACTGATTTAGAAAGGCTTTTGTTATAATTTCTTTTTTGTATATAATTTCTTACTGTGTGTGTCATGTTAGTTCAAGATATAGTATTCTCTAGTAATAGTATGGAATGTAATTTTCTTGTACAACTTTCTAAAAAGACAAAAATTCCAATACCATAATTTTTGTCAAACCTCGTGGTTTTACATTTTTAAATTTTGTTCATCCTTTTAATCATCAGCAAAAACACAATTTGTTGCAAGCAATGAAATAATACATTTTTATCATCATACAAATACCATTGGAGATATGCCAGAATTTTGCAACTATACATTACTTTTTTTGCTAAGATTATATATAAAGTATTGTACCTTTCCCATTCTTATTTATTCACTGAAAATGACTGATTTTTTTTTGTAAAGAGTTTTCAAAATTGTATTGAATACTGTTTTTTTACTATTATTATTATGTATTTTAATTTTATACATCAGCCGTGGGTTCCCCTATCCTCCCCCCCCACCCTCACCCCCATCTTCCTCCCAGCCCCTCCCCTCCATTCCCATGTCCACCAGGACCAAGACACCCCTGAGGACTCATTTAAACCTGGTGGATTTAGTACAGGCAGGTCAATCCCCTCCTTCCAGGCTGAGCATGTGTCCCTGTGTAAGCCCAACGTTCCAAACAGCCAGCTCATGCACCAAGGACAGGTCCTGGCCCCACACCCTGGGAGCCTCCCAAACAGATCAAGCTATTCAATTATCTCACTTATCCAGAGGGCCTGATCCAGCTGGGGGCTACACAGCTGTTGGTTCATAATTCATGTGCTTCCATTCGATTGGCTATTTGTCCCTGTGCTTTTTGCAATCTTGGATTCAACAATTTACACTCTTGCAGTCCCTCCTCCTTCTAGACAGTTGGACACCTGGAGCTCCACCTGGGGCCTGGGTGATGATCTCTGCATCCACTTCCATCAGTTATTGGATGAGAGTTCCAAGACGACTGCTAGGGTGATTAGTCATCTGATCACCAGACTAGGTCAGAACAGGCCCTCCCTCGACCCTGCCAGCAGGATACAGAGGATATATCATTGTGGATTTCTGGGGACCTCTCGAGCACTCTGCCTATTCCTGTTCTCATGTGGTTTTCACTTATCATGGTCTGTTATTCCTCATTCACCTTTTCTGTTCTTGATCCAGCTGGGATCTCCTGCTCCCCTAAGCTTTCTTTCCCTCAAATCTTGCCCTTCATTACTCCCACTGTCATCTAGGTTGTTCATGTAGATCTCATCCATTTCTCTGTCATTGGGTGATCCCTGGGTATTTCCTAGGGTCCCGTTTTCTAGGTAGCCTCCCTGGAGTTGTGAGAGCAGTCTAGTCATCTTTGTTTTACATCTAGTATCCTCCTATGAGTGAGTACATACCATGTTTGTCCTTCTGAGTCTGGGTTACCTCATTCAGGATGATTTTTTTCTAGATCCATTCATTTGCCTGCAAACCTCATGATGTCATTGTTTTTCTCTGCTGAGTGGTACTCCATTGTGTACCATATTTTCTTTATCCATTCTTCAGTTGAAGGGCATCTAGGTTGTTTCCAGGTTCTGGCTATTACAAACAATGCTTATATGAACATAGCTGAGCAAATGCCCTTGTGGTATGATTGAGCATTCCTTGTGTATATGCCCAAGAGTGCTACAGCTGGGTCTTGGGGGGAGATTGACCCCAATTTTCTAAGGAAGCACCATATTGATTTCCAAAGTGGCTGTACAAGCTTGCATTCCCACCAGCAGTGGAGGAGAGTTCCCCTTGCTCAACATCCTCTCCAGCATAAGCTGTCTTCTGTGTTTTTGATCTTAGCCACTCTGACAGGTGTAAGGTGGTATCTCAGAGTCATTTTGATTTGCATTTCCAGGATAATTAGGGATGTTGAGCAGTTCCTTAAATGTCTTTCAGCCATTTGAACTTCCTCTGTTGAGAATTTTCTGTTTAGTTCTATAGCCCATTTCTTAATTGGACTGTTGGGCATTTTGATGTCTAATTTCTTGAGTTCTTTATATATTCTGGATATCAGCCCTCTGTCAGATGTGGGGTTGGTGAAGACCTTTTCCCATTCTGTAGGCTGTTGATTTGTCTTGTTGACTGTGTCCTTTGCTCTACAAAAGTTTCTCAGTTTCAACAGGTCCCATTGATTGATTGTGTCTCTCAGTGTCTGTGCTACTGGTGTTATATTTAGAAAGTGATCTTCTGTGCCAATGCATTCAAGAGTACTTTCTACTTTCTCTTCTATCAGGTTCAGAGTAACTGGATTTATGTTGAGGTCTTTGATCCACTTCAACTTAAGTTTTGTGTATGGTGACAGATATGGATTTATTTGCAGCCTTCTACTAACCAAAAGACAGAGAGAGAGAGCATCCAAATTAACAAAATCAGAAATGAAAAGGGGGACATAACAACAGACAATGAGGAAATACAGAGAATCATCAGGTCATACTTCAAAAACCTCTACTCCACAAAACTGGAAAATCAAAAAGAAATGGATAATTTTCTGGATAGGTACCATATACCTAAGTTACATCAAGACCAGATAAACCATTTAAATAGTCCAATAACCCCTAAAGAAATAGAATCAGTCATTAAAAGTCTCCCAACCAAAAAAAAAAAAAAAAAAAAAGCCCTGGACCAGATGGTTTCATTGCAGAATTCTACCAGATCTTCAAAGAAGACTTAATACCAATACTCTTTAAATTGTTCCACACAATAGAAGCAGAAGGTATATTACCAAACTCCTTCTATGAGGCTACAATTACCCTGATTCCAAATCAAACAAAGATGCAACAAAGAAAGAGAACTACAGACTGATCTCCCTCATGAACATTGAAGCACAAATACTCAATAAAATTCTGGCGAACAGACTCTAAGAACACATCAAAACAATTATCCACCCTGATCAAGTAGGCTTCATCCCAGGGATGCAAGGGTGGTTCAACACACAAAAGTCCATTAATGTAACACACCATATAAACAAACTCAAATAAAAACCACATGATCATCTCACTAGATGCAGAAAAGGCATTTGACAAAATCCAACACCCCTTCATGATAAAGGTCTTGGAGCGATCAGGAATACAGGGAACATAACTAAACATAATAAAGGCAATCTACAGCAAGCCAACAGCCAACATCAAATTAAATGGAGAGAAACTCATAGCAATACCACTAAAATCAGGAAAAAGGCAAGGCTCTCCCCTCTCCCCATATTTATTCAATATAGTACTTGAAGAGCTATAAGATAACACAAAGAGATTAAGGGGATACAAATTGGAAAGGAAGAAGTCAAGCTCTCCCTATTTGCAGATGACATGATAGTATAAACGAGTGACCCCAAAAATTCAACCAAGGAACTGATACAGCTAATAAAAACCTCCAGCAACATAGCAGGATACAAGATCAACTCAAAAAAATCAGTAGCCCTCTTATATACAATAGACAAATAGGCTGAGAAGGAAATCAGAGATACATCACCCTTTACAATAGCCACAAATGATATAAAATACCTTGGGGTTACTCTAACTAAGCATGTGAAGGACCTATATGACAAGAACTTTAAGTCCCTGAAAAAAGAAATTGAAGAAGATATCAGAAAATGGAAAGATCTCCCATGCTCATGGATAGGCATGATTAACATAGTAAAAATGGCGATCTCACTAAAAGCAATCTACAGATTCAATGCAATTCCCATGAAATTACCAACACAATTCTTCACAGATCTGGAAAGAATAATACTGAACTTCATATGGAAAAACAAAAAACCCAGGATAGCCAAAATAATCCTGTACAATAAAACAACCTCTGGAGGCATCATGATCCCTGACCTCAAGCTCTACTGTAGAGCTACCATAATAAAAACAGCTTGGTACTGGCATAAAAACTGACATGTGGACCAATGGAATCGAACTGAAGACCCTGACATTAACCCACATACCTATGAACATATAATTTTTGACAAAGAAGCCAAAAATGTACAATGAAAAAAAGAAAGCATCTTCAACAAATGGTTCTGGCATAACTGGATGTCAATGTGTAGAAGGCTGCAAATAGATTCATAAGTAATGTTTTAATACTTTTCAAAGTATTTTGTAAGTAGATGATAAAATATACTAACTTATATAAAATTTCTTAGACAGTCAGCATTATGGGCCACATTTTGTATGGCATGTAAGTCCCTTTATTATATACATAAAGGCATACATGAGCCCAAAGGAAGAACCACACCAATACTTAATGATCATCCTTTAAAATAATTCAAGTAACATTACAATACAGACTGAGGAGGTTATACTTATGTATTTAGAGACATTTGCCCATGTCTGTGTGGGGGGTTGGTGGGTGGGGTTGGGGGTGCAAAACAATAATTTAAAAAGAGGTCATGAATTTGAAAAAAAGGGAAACATAAGAGAGTTTAAAATGAAAAAGAAAGAGGGAAATTATGTAATTAAACTACAATCTTAATTTTTAATTAAGAAATTATGAGCCATAAGTTAAAAACCAGATAAAGTAGTTTTTAAAAGCTATTATTTAATTTTTTTCTTCAAATTTTAACATGCTATGAACTGCTTACCTAGCCAATTATCTCTGGTTCTATGTCTCCTTTATCTGTGATTTTAAAATATGGCTCATTAAAAATTATGATTATAGTTTAATTACATTATTTCTCTTTTTCTTTTTCCTCCTTTCAAACTCTCTCATGTAGAAACCCTGTCTCAAAAACAAAATCTACCAAATATACTTGCATGCAAAACTCAAAGACCATAAAACATGTTCCTTTTCTGAGTTATGCTCTTAGCCGGTGGTTGTGGTGCATGCCTTTAATCCCAGCACTCAGGAGGCAGAGCTAGGTGGATCTTTGTGAGTTCGAGGCCAGCCTGGTCTACAGAGCAATATCCAGGAAAGGCACAAACAGAGAAACTCTGTCTCAAAAAACCAAAAAAAAAAAAAAAAAACCCCACAAAAAACCATCCTATTAAAGTAATTGAATTCCACAGCCATATCTGATGAGAATGGCAGAAGTCACAAGCCAGCACAGCTGCTTGACAAAGATCCAGCAAAGCTGAGCTGCATGGTGGCCCCTGTGCCACCTTTGGTTTTCATCTCCATCTGTTTCATACTTGGTGAACTTTTAATATTTGTACAATTTGGGGGATATTGGATTGATGAAATATTTCCTATGAATTATTTATGATTTCCCCCAGGAATGCTGCTTCTGATCTTCCTCAGAATCCTGAACATACTATTTCCCTGCTTGTAGGGAAATATTCTTATCTACTTGAATGTCTTCCTTGGAGGTTGTGACACATAAAGAAGCCAGAGGTCTCTTTAAGAGGCTATGAGACATTGTTGAAACATCTGTCACCGTACTTTCTCAGGAAAACAATATTCAAAACAAAGTAAACTCAAAAGGGTCAATAAGATTTGGTGGGCTAAGGCCTGGCAGTGGTGACACTTGCCTTTAATCGCAGCACTAAGGAGGCAGATGCAGGTGTGTTGTTGGAGAGCTTCTCTCCAGGTGCCACCAAGCCCCTGTGGTCCGACAACCCACATATAAAATAATCACTCAGACGCTTATGTTACTTATAAACTGTATGGCCATGGCAGGTTTCTTGTAATCTACTTCTTTTATCTTAAATTATCCCATTTCTATTAATCTATACTTTGCCACATGGTTTGTGGTTCCTGGCTTACCAGTACCTTATATCTTTCTTTTTCTTTTTCTTTTTTCTTTTTTCTTAACCTATTTATTTCATTTCCTCTTTTTTTCCTTTTTTAAAATTTATTACATTTGTGTTTCAATTCCACACATCAGCCATGGGTTCCCCCATCCTCCCCCCTCCCGCCCCCACCCCTACCCTTACCCCATCCCCTCCTCTCCATTCCCATCTCCTCCAGGGCCAAGACTCCCACAGGGATCCATCCAAATCCAGTGGATTCAGTACAGGCAGGTCCAGTGCCCTCCTACCAGGCTGAGCAGAGGAATGCTCAATCATACCACAAGGGCATTTGCTCAGCTATGTTCATATCAGCATTGTTTGTAATAGCCAGAACCTGGAAACAACCTAGATACCCTTCAACTGAAGAATGGATAAAGAAAATATGGTACATATACACAATGGAGTACTACTCAGCAGAGAAAAACAATGACATCATGAGGTTTGCAGGCAAATGGATGGATCTAGAAAAAAATCATCCTGAGTGAGGTAACCCAGACTCAAAAGGACAAACATGGTATGTACTCACTCGTAGGAGGATACTAGATGTAAAACAAAGATGACTAGACTGCTACACAACTCCAGGGAGGCTACCTAGAAATCATCTTTCTTGTCATGGCAGTGGCTGGCAGTGTCTCTCTCCCCGCCTTTACTTCCCAGAATTCTCCCCCTCCTTGTCCCACCTACCCTATACCCTCCTGCCTGGCTACTGGCCAATCAGCATTTTATTTATTTTACCCAATCAGAGCAACATATTTGACAAACAGAACATCCCACAGCACAGGTGGATCTCTGTGAGCTCAGGCCAGCCTGGGCTACAGAGTGAGTTCCAGGAAAGGCACCAAAGCTACATAGATAAACTCTGTCAAAAAAAAAAAAAGATTTGGTGGGCTAGATGAGTTAGTCACACTTCTAATTACAAGCTCCTTCCCACTATACACTCAGACTATAACTTGGCATGTTCAGCAACAAAGCTAGATTAGCTGAAGATACCTCTGTCCTCCACAGAGACTTATATTGATGAACAAAGAATGGAGAAGAAAGATGACAAAAGAATTAGATGTCAGCACTTCCCTTTCTTAGAAAAGTTAGCACATGCAGAGCTACTGTTGGTGTCATATGACCAAGGAACAACAGAATGCCAGGATTACACATATAGACAAATATAAACAATGTATTATTCCAGAATTTAAATAATAACTATAGCAGCTTTGGCCTGAGGATTTTTCTTGGGCACTCTGACCATTAAGAGTTAATAATACTGAACCTGCCAGTGCTGACTAGACTAAAAGGTGAGTCTTTATACTCATAGCTGAACACCTTAGACCCTAGGTTTTGGTCCCAGGGGCACAACACTGTACCCCTACACCACCAATTATTTCAGTCCCAGTTTCAGGCCAACAGGCAGGTCTCCTGCTAGCAGGCCAGATTACCACCCACAAGCTTCCCCTCCCCCAATCCACCCATCTTCCAAGATCACAGCTGTTCCCTGAGACAGAGGCTGCCAGCACCATTTGGACTAAGAAGTGAGTCTTGGTTCTCATAACTGAACACTTCAGCCTATAGGCTTTGGGCCCAGGGGCACAAATTTCACCTCCACACCACCATGAATTGCAGTCCCAGTTTCAGGCCAGGAGGCAGGTGTCCTGCAGACAGGCTGGACTACCACAGCTGCTCCCTGAGACAGAGTCCATCATCACTGATTAGACCAAGAGTCCCATTAGGTCCAAGAGTTCTCATTGGACCAAGGTATTGATCAGACCAAGGGAGGCTCCCTCAGACACAGACACTGCTTGTACCAAGTGGAGGAAGAAATGAGTAGAAGTCAGTGCAAAAATACAGTCAACAGCATAAAGACCAATATGGCACCACTAGAAACTAGTGGTTCTACATCAACAAGACCTGAAAATGCCAACGCAGAAAAAGCAGAAGAAATCAACCTTAAAAATGACTTTAAGAAGATGATAGCAGGCTTTCAAGAAGAAATGAAAAATTCCCTTAAAGAAATTGAGGAAAAGACAAACAAGAATTGAAAGAAATGGATAAATCCCCCCAAAGAAAACTAAGAAAAAGAAATTAAACAGGTGAAAGAAACAGTTCAAGATTTGAAAACTGATATAGAGACAATAAAGAAGACACAAACTGAGGGAATGCTGGAAGTGGAAAATCTGAGTAAAGGAATACAAACTACAGATGCAAGTATAACCAACAGAATTCAAGAGATAGCAGAGAGATTCTCTGGTGTTCAAAGTATGATAGAGGAAATAGATTCATCAGTCAAAGAAAACACTAAAACCAACAAAGTCATAACAAAAAACATCCATGAAATCGGGGACACCATGGAAAGACTAAACTTAAGAATAATAGGGATAAAAGAAAGCAAAGAATACCAATTCAAAAGCAAAGAAAATATGTTCAACAAAATCATAGAAGAAAGCTTTCCTAACCTAAAGAATGAAATGTCTATGAAGATACAAGAAGCTTACAGAAGACCAAATAGACTGGATCCAAAAAAAAGTCCCCTTGCCACATAATAATCAAACCACTAAACATACAGAATAAAGGAAAAAAAAAAGATATTAAGAGCATCAAAGGAAAAAGGCCAAGTAACATATAAAGGCAGACCCATAAAAATAACACCTGAATTCTCAATGGAGACTCTGAAAGCCAGAAGTTCCTAGTAAGATATTATACAGACACTAACAGACCATGGATGCCAACCCAGACTATTAAACCCAGAAAAGCTCTCAATTGCCCTAGATGGAGTAAACAAAATATCCCATGATAAAAACAGATTTAAAAAATACCTATCTATAAATCCAGCCCCATAGAAAGCACTAGAAGGAAATATCCAACCTAAGGAAGTTAGATACACCCATGAAAATGCAGGCAATAGATAACCCCACATCAACAAATACCAAAGAAGGGAAACACACAAGACCACCAAAAAATAACAGGAATTAATAATCATGATGGTCTCAATTCACCTATAAAAAGACACAGGCTAACAAAATGGATACAAAATCAGGATCCATCCTTCTGCGGCATACAAGAAACATAACTTCAAAGACAGATGATGCCTCAGAGTAAAAGGCTGGGGAAAGACTTTCTAATCCAATGGACTTAAGAAGCAAGCTGGTATAGCTATTCTAATATCTAATAAAATAAACTTCAAACTAAAATCAATTGAAAGAGATCAGGAAAGACATTACATATTTATCACAGGGAAAATTCAACAAGATGAAGTCTCAATTCTGAACATTTATGCCCAAAGTACAAGGGCACACATAATGGTAAAAGAAACATTACTAAAGTTTAAATTGTACATCAAACCCCACACACTAGTAGTGGGAGACTTCAACATGCTACTCTCATCTATGGACAGGTCTGCCAGAGATAAATTTAACAGAGAAATAAGGGACTTAACTGAGGCTATGACTCAAATGGACTTAATCAATATCTACAGAACATTCCATCCTAACAAAAATGAATGTATCTTATTCTCAGCATCCCACAGAATCTTTTCTAAAATCAATCACATGTTTGGTCACAGAGCAAATCTCAATAGATACAAAAACATTGAAATAACCTCCTGTATTTTATCAGACCATGAGGCCTTAAAGTTAGATTTCAACAACAACAAAAATTACAATCTCATGGAAATTGAATAATCCTCAATTGAATCCCCAATGGGTCAAGGAAAAATAAAGAAATTGAAGATTTCCTAGAATTTAATGAAAATGAACATACAGCATACCCAAATTTATGGGATACAATGTAAACAGTGATAAGAGAAAAATTCATAGCACTAAATGCCCACATAAAGAAATTGGAGAAATCCCACACTAGCAACTTAACAGCACACCTGAAAGATTTAGAATAAAAAGAAGCAAACACACCCAGGAGGAATAAATGCCAGGAAATAATCAAATTGAGGGCTGAAATAAAATAGAAAGAGAACAATACAAAGAATCAATGAAACAAAAAGCTGGTTCTTTGAGAAAATCAACAAGATAGACAAATCCTTATCCAAACTAACCAAAAGGCAGACAGAGAGGTTCCAAATTAACAAAATCAGAAATGAAAAGGGAGACATAACAATAAACAAAAAGGAAATCCAGAAAGTCATTAGCTCATACTTCAAAAACATGTACTCAACAAAAACAAAACAAAACAAAACAAAACAAAAAGGCCCAGGACCAGATGCAGAATTTCAGAACAGAATTCTATCAGGTTTCCAAAAAAGAGCTAACAACAATACTCTTCAAATTGCTCCACACCATAGAAACAGAAGCAACATTACTAAACTCATTTTATGAGACTACAGTTACCCTGATACCCAAACCACACAAAGATGCAACAAAGAAATAGAATTACAGACCAATCTCTCACATGAACACTGTTACAAAAATACTCAATAAAATATTGGTAAATTGAATCCAAGAACACATCAAAAATTATTCACCATGACTAAGTAGGCTTCATCCCAGGGATGCAAAGATGGTTCAACATGCAAAAATCTGTCATTAAAATACACCATATAAACAAACTGAAAGGAAAAAATTCACATGATCATCTCATTAGATGCTGGAAAAGCCATTGACAAAAATCCAACACCCTTCATTATAAAGGTCCTGGAGAGATCAGAAATACAAGGAACATAACTAAACATAATAAAAGCCATTGACAGCAAGCCAACAGCCAACATCAAATTAAATGGAGAAAAGTCAAAGTGATACCACTAAAATTAGTAATAAGACAAGGCTGTCCACTCTCCCCATAATTTACTCAATATAGCACTTGAAGTTCTAGCTAGAGTAATAAGTCAACAAAAGGAGATCAAAGGGATAGAAATTGGAAAGAAAGAAGTCGAACTTTCACTATTTGTAGATGATATGATAGTATACATAAGTGATCCCAAAAATTCTAACAAAGAACTCCTACAGCTGATAAACTACTTCAGTAATGTGGCAGGATACAAGATTAACTAAAAAAAAAAAAAAGTAGTTCTTCTATATACAAATGATAAACAGGCTAAGAAAGAAATCAGAGAAACATTACCCCTTAGAATAGCCACAAGTAATATAAAATACCTTGGTTCAAATTTAACTAAGCAAGTAAAAAACCTGTATGACACGAACTTTAAGTCTCTGAATAAAGAACTTGAAGAAGATATCAGAAAATGGAAAGATCTCCTATGCTTATGGATAGGTAGGATTAATAGTAAAAATGGCAATCTTACCAAAAGCAATATACAGATTCAATGCAATCCCCATCAAAATACCAACACAATTTTTTACAGACCTGGAAAGAACAATACTCAACTTCATATGGAAAAACAATAAACCCAGAATAGCTAAAAGAGTCCAGTACAATAAAGCAACCCCTGGAGGCATCATGATCCCTGAACTCAAGCTCTACTATAAGCTACAGTGATAAAAAAAAAATAAAAAAAAACAAAAAACAAAACAAAAAACAAAAAAAAAAACAAAAAAAAAAAAACAGCCTGATACTGCCATAAAAACTGACACGTGGAATAATGGAATAGAATCGAAGAACCTGACATTAATCCATGCACCTATAAACACCTGATTTTTGACAAGGAAGCCAAAACTGCACAATAGAAAAAGAAGGCATCTTCAACAAATGGTGCTGGCATAACTGGATGTTAACATGTAGAAGATTGCAAATAGAACTATATCTGTCACCATGAACAAACTCAAGTACAAATGGATCAAAGACCTCAATATAAATCCAGTTACACTGAACTTGATAGAAGAGAAAGTAGGAAGTAGTCTTGAATGCGTTTGTACTGGAGATCACTTCTTAAATATAATGCAAATAGGACAGACACTGAGAACAACAATTAATAAATGAGACCTCTTGAAACTGAGAAACTTTTGTAGGGTAAAGGACATGATCAATAAGACAAAACAACAGCCTACAGAATGAGAAAAGATCTTCACCAAACCCACATCTGAGAGAGGGCTGATTTCCAAAATATATAAAGAATTCAAGAAACTAGACATAAAAACACCAAAAAAATCCAACTAAAAATGGGCTAGAGAGCTAAATAGAAGATTTTCAACAGAAGAATCTTAAATAGCTGAAAGACATATAAGGAATTGCTCAACATTCTTAGTCATCAGGGAAATGCAAATCAAAACAACTCTGAAATACCATCTTACACCTGTCAGAAAGGCTAAGATCAAAAGCAAGACAGACAGCTTACGTTGGAGAGGATGCAGAGCAAAGGGAATATTCCTCCATTGTTGGTAAGAATGCTGACTTGTACAGCCACTTTGGAACTCAGTATGACAGATTCTCAGAAAATTAGGAATCAATCTACTTCAAAACCAAGCTAGCTGTACCACTCTTGGCCATTCAAGGAATGTTCAATCATACCACAAGGATACATGTTCATCTGTGTCCATAGCATCATTATTTGTAAGACAGAACCTGGATACAACCTAGATGCCCCTTAACCAAAAAATTGATAAAGAAAATATGGCACATATACACAATGGAGTATTACTCAGCAGTAAAAAACAATGACATCATGAACTTTGCAGACAAATGAATGGAACTAGAAAATATCATCCTGAGTGAGATAACCCAGACTCAGAAGGACAAATACAGTATGTCCTCATTCTTAACTGAATACTAGATGTAAAGCATAGGATAACCAAACCACAACCCACAGCTCCAAAGAAGCAAGCTAACAAGGAGGACCCTAAGAGGGACACAAATCACTCTGCAAAAGAGAAATAGATGAGATGTACATTAGCAAAATAGGAGTGAGGGGGACAATGAAGGGTAAGGGTTGGGGAATGAGAACATAAGGGAATGGGAGGTTTGAGCTGGAACAGGGACAGAATGAGAGAACAAGGAAAGAGATACCATGATAAATGTAGACGCCATGGGAACAGAGAGAAACAGGGTACTAGGGAATTTCCTGGGAATCCACAAGGATGACCCCACCTTAGACTACTGGCAATAGTCAAGAGGGTGCCTGAACAGGCCTATTCCTTGAATGATATTGGTGAATTACCTGACTGTCATTATAGAGACTTCATCCAGTAACTGATGGAAGGAGATGCAGAGATCCATCACAGGGTACATTCAGTTGAGGCAGTTCTAAGCCCCTCCTCTTTGCACTAAGGCTGCGCAAGGTGTCCCACCTTTCACACTTGACTCCAAAAAGCCAGCTCATGTGCTACAGTTGGATCCCAATCCCACTGCCAAGGGTCCTCCTAAACAATTCAAGCTAAACAAAACAACTCTCTCGCCTATCCAGAGGGCCTAATCCAGTCCCATGGGGAATCTAGAGCTATTGGTCCACAATTCATGAGTTTCCACTAGTTTGGCCTGACCATCTCTATACATTTCTCCATCCTGGTCTTGATGTCTCTTGCTCATAGAATCCCTCCTCTCTCTCTTCAATTCAACTCCTGGAGCTTGGCACTCTACCTGCTAGTCAGTCAGGCTATGATATTTTTATCACTACCATGGCTTGGCTCCCATCCATCCTGCACCAACTCCTCACATTCTCTGCTGAGACCAATCCACCACCATGGATACCTTCCAGCTATTGGATGAGGTTATGTCAGTTATCTACTGTATTTTACACATAAATCTTTATTTTGCTAAAATAGAATCATTCCTACAGTCCTTCATTAAATAAGACAGAATGTTGAGATAAAATGCAAGTTTTTTTTATAATTACCTTTTATATTCTCAAAGTTTTAAGTATACCTAAGCTCTTTGACTTTGAATTTATCTTCTGATGAAAAAACTATATGTCTTTGTGCACATGGAGAAAAAAGGAGAACCATTTTAATGTCATTTTTAGAGAATAAAAATTTTCCATATGTAAGATTCTTCATACCATTTATTAAGAAATTTAAATATTCAGAAGTTTTAGATAAAAAACTTCATAACAATATTTTGACTTGTGAATTTAAATGTAGTTCCATTTATTTAATATATTAAAAACTTGAAGTTGAGTTAATTTAAGGTATGAAAGTTTAGAAGAAAGTTAAGGGAATCATTTAATTATGTGTTTTTAATTTCATTTAAAGGAGCTTTTCTTTTATAAAATATAGCACAGAATTGTACTTTATTATATATGTTCTCACACTTTCCTTTTCCAAAATAAAGGACATGGTAATATTTGACATAATATTGGATTCAGGAAGCATGATATTAATTTTTGCTTTAAAGAATTTGAGTGTGGAGGCAACTCTCTTTTGCAAATATTGTTGTAAGGTGGTATTTACATCCTGTGTTGATTCTTCTAAGACTCATGTGCAAAAAGACTATAATACATTTTCTACTAAATGGAAATTGTAGTTAGAGTTTTCCTGCCTGGCCCAGTCAGGACAAATCTCTCTCACCCGCCAGTCCCACAGTCACTCAGACCCAACCAAGAAAGCACACAGAGACTTACATTTGTTTAGAAACTGTATGGCCGTGGCAGGCTTCTTGTTATCTACTTCTTCTATCTTAAATTAACCCATTTCTGCTTATCTATACTTTGCCACATGGCTTGTGGCTTACCAGTGTCTTTACATGTTGCTTCTCATGGCGGCGGCTGGTGGAGTCTCTCTCCAGCCTTCTACTTCCCAGAATCCTCTTCTCTCTTGTCCCGCCTATACTTCCTGCCTAGCCACTGGCCAAACAGCATTTTATTTGTACAGAGCGATATCCACAGCAGGAAATAGCTTCACCAAAGGCTCACAAATGTTACAATGATTTTAATTGTTGGATCAACCAGGTTTTAATGAATACAAACTCATTAAGCATTGGCAATGCTAGCCAGAAGTGAAAATCTTAAGTCAGTATTGATGTATTAGAAGAAGTATTTAAAATTTATATACACTTACACTGATGTTTAAAACCAAGATCAGCTTCAGGAGCTTTCTTCTAATGTTCTCTTTTGAAATCACACCTCATAGCTGCTATTAAGAAATATTTCTGTGAAATATTTCTGTGAAATATTTTTTCTCTGTGTTTCATTTACTGTGCTCTCTTTTAATTATAACCTAAAAAAACTAACCAAGCATTTTCTTGATATAAATAGAACACTCAGATGAACTGCATTTTTCCTTCTGCACAACATACCTTCACTGAAAACATCAGTACTAGAGCTTCAAATTCAGACAGTTTGCTTTATAGGTAGGTTTAAACATCCTGCAGATGATCAACAATATAGTTAGTGTTTTCCTGCCTGGCCCACAGTCAGGACAAATGTCTCTTACCCATCAGTCCCACAGTCACTCAGACCCAACCAAGAAAGCACACAGAGACTTATATTGTTTACAAACTTTATGGCCTGGCAGGCTTCTTGTTATCTACTTCTTCTATCTTAAATTAATCCATTTCTATTAATCTTGCCACGTGGCTTGTGGCTTACTGGTGTCTTTACATGTTGCTTGTCATGGCGGTTGCTGGCAGTGTCTCTTTTCCCCAGCCTTCCACCTCCCAGAATTCTCTTCTCTCTTGTCCCACCTATACTTCCTGCCTGGCCACTGGCCAATGAGCACTTTATTTATTTTAACCAATCAGAGCAACATATTTGACATACAGGACATCCCACAGCACTTCCCCTTTTCTTTTTTTTTTAAAGCAAGGTTTTAACTTTTATATAGTAAAATTTCAGATAATAAAACAAAAGAAAAGGGGAAGTGCTGTGGGATGTTCTGTATGTCAAATATGTTACTCTGATTGGTTAAAATAAATAAAGTGCTCATTGGCCAGTGGCCAGGCAGGAAGTATAGGTGGGACAAGAGAGAAGAGAATTCTGGGAGGTGGAAGGCTGGGGAAAAGAGACACTGCCAGCGACCACCATGACAAGCAACATGTAAAGACACCAGTAAGCCACAAGCCACGTGGCAAGGTATAGATTAATAGAAATGGGTTAATTTAAGATAGAAGAAGTAGATAACAAGAAGCCTGCCACGGCCATACAGTTTGTAAACAATGTAAGTTTCTGTGTGTTTACTTGGTTGAGTCTGAGTGTCTATGGGCCTGGCAGGTGAGAGAGATTTTTCTTGACTGTAGGCCAGGCAGGAAATCTCTAACTACACAACAACATGTAAAAAATAGGCTAAGCCAACTTGATAAAATTTTACTTTAGGTTTTTTTTTTTTTTTTTTTTTTTAATAATTGGATCTCTCAGATATTACCCAAATATTTGCTGAATACAGTACAGTATTTATACTCATACGTGTGTGTGTGTGTGTGTGCGTGTGTGCATGTGCATGTGCATGTGCATGTGTGTTTTCCTTACTGAATATATTTTCTTCACTAAGACCTCTTCTGGACATTCCACATTCAGTCTCTCAGTCTCTTGTATTTAGTGTGGGAATTCTTTTTGTTTTACATATTGAATTTGAGTTTGCAATAATAAATACATGGTTGATGTTTGGGAATAAAATCTGACTTATGCTGTTACATTAAATGTTCACAAAGACCCTTTATGGAGGCTTTGATAATTTGTCATCTTGCTATAGCTTGTAGAGTGCACCATGATGGTTAGGCCATTCATATCAACACATGAACAAGCTTTTTTCTTCACATAGTGTATTTCATAACAGATAGGTCTTGCCATTCCTTTAGATTTGAGACTTAAAGGAGGTACTAGAATTAGGAGTGGAGAGAAGGAGGGAGTCATACCTCTCCAGTATGTCTTTTAAAACCAAAGGGAAGAATTTTCTGGAGACTACAAGGTAAGTTCTTTGGAAAATTATCTCATGCAGAATATTTTAGTCATGATAGATTTCTCCTTTTATTCATGATTGAGAAGATTTGTCATAATCATAGGACAATATAGCCAGTTACTCAAGGCATATACAGGTCTTAAAATTTATCTTATATCTAATTATTCACTGAAAAATGGGGCAATCTTTGGATAATTCAGTGGCTTAGAAATGATGAACAAGTTACTCAGAGAGTAAACCTTTTACTTTTTATATAGCTACATTTTTCTCTTCATTGAAGATGGAATGTTCCCCCATCCTACAGTGATGGTATAGCAAACGAAGTGGCTGCCTACTCTTATAACAGGACTGAGCCAGCAGAGCCAGTTGTTTTTGTTGTTGTTGTTTTCCAGGGGCCAGTTTACTAAGAACTCTGATCCACATTACCCCCACAATCCTATGGTGACAAATGTCTAGCTTCAAGCAGACCCTCAGCAAGTGCTGCCAGTCTGGTAGCCAATCAGCATCCTATCCAGCCACAAGTGGGAACTATTGTTGCTACTTTTAGTTAACAGACTCTTGACACAGCAAATAGCCCCCTGACCCTGCAACTACAGTTGCTGACCAGATGTAATGAGCCATTCATAAAAATTATTTCTGTACCAGTAAGGGTCTATATCCAATCACTTCAAAGTACACTTTAACCACAACTGGAACTCCCCTAGCTGTGCTTAAAAGGGGCCTGCATGCTTCTCTCATGGTCACCATTTTGCCACTTTGTCAGATGGCTTGATCCCTACATCCTGGAATTTCAAGAATTAAATACTCTGCTTGATTGTATACATGTCTGGTGGTCTTTTATGGGACTTCTTATGGACCCTAACAGTAAATACTTTCTCTGCTCAACAGACAATATATTTTTGTAATGAATCTTCATCATGGGGCCTTAAAGATGACACATAGTTGTATCATAGAAGCTGAGACAAACTGCCCTGCAGATGAAAGCATTATTATGAGAAATACTCAGTTAATGGCCATAGGCAGTCATGATGAGGTCCTGAAGGGAGAGACAGAATCTTTTGTCTGGAGAAAAAATGAAGGCATCAGCTTCTTGCTCTTTTAGGTTTGGGGGGTGGAAAGACTATGAATAAGTTCCATATCATCTGATCTATCACTGTGCTAGAAATCAGGAAGACATTGGTAAAGCCTAAATATTATGTATAACTTAAGGTCATGTCGCTTTGGGCAAAAGGGAAGAGAAGTCCTCCTTTCTAGTAGCTACAGGAACAGGAAGAGAACTGAGTTAGCAGTATGTTCTTTGCAATTCTGAATGACAGAAACTTCAGGGAGACAATGTTAGATTTCTGAGGGAAGGAGTAGCTAGAGCACCTATGATGAACATTCAGGAAAGAGTGCATGGAAACTAGAGCAGAAAATGAACAATGGACAAGCTGGAGGTGACCTAAAGATGATTTATGTTTTACCAGTTTTCTTCTGGTCTTTATCTAGGAATTTAAAGAAAAATGTTTGTTGGTAACAATTAATCTAAGGAAATAGAAATATTTCTGAAATTTACAGAATGCCGTATCTGGAATACTCTGGAACCTGAAGTAAAACACAGAACAACATCAATCCTAACATTACAAAAGAGGAATGGGAAGAAATAATTTTTTGTCTGTACCTTCACCATAACTGCTGCAAAACAGTAGTTTTGGTGTCAGGCATTACACTTGCAAATCTCATTTGTTATCTAATAAGTTTTCTGTTCAAGAATAAGTGATTCCATAAACAACAGAACCAAAATTTACACATAGGTAAAACATTATATTTCAGTGCTTTTGGTATATAAATGGGACTTTCAATGTAGCTTAGTTGTCAGAGTGTGTAGGATGCTCAAAGTCCCAGGTTTGAGGCCCAATACCTCACATACTGAGCCAAGTAGTGCAAACCTGGAGTTCAATCATTTGGGAGGTAGAGAGGCAAGAAGATCACAAAGTTAAGGCCATGCTTGGAAACACAGTGAATTCAAAGCCAACTATGGATATAGGAGACCTTGTTTCAAAAAATAATGATTGCATTATGGTTATATTGTCACAAAATTTATCTATAAATTTTGGTGATTATCAGAGCAACTTCAGAGTAGAATATTCTGAAAAAGTTTTAAAAATATTTTTATTAAAGTTTTATTCATTTAATTTTTCCAACAGGAGACATTTACTCTTTATGTTCTTATTTGTTACATGGTATGTATAACAGGAAAACCTACTATTGTGTGGCACAATTCCCTATGAACAGTAGAGCCTTTTCACTGGCAATATTCTGTTTGTAACACTCCACTTTGTGTCACTGTCATAAATGTCCTCATCCCTTTCAACAATATTAAATGGTATTTTAAATTCCATGTTATTATTTTTTTCTTGCTATCAATCACATTTTTATTTTTTGGTGACCTTATAATCTTTTACTTGACTTTATCCTACTACATGCATTAAAGACATTGTATTAAATTTTTCCAAGTTAAAATAACCTACACTAAATGTTTCAAAGAACTATAATTTATTCTGTCTTTAAAATGTTAATAACATTTCCCTTTATTTATATGCAGTGATAAAATATTACACAGAGTTAAATTTTATGGTTGAGAATGGTTCAAAATATTTTGTCACTAATAAAATTTCATGTAGATAAACAAATCATTCCATGTACTGCAGATGTAAAAAAATATTTTAGGTTTTGTTTGTTTGTTTGTTTGTTCATCTATTTGTTCTATTCAGGCAGTGTGAGAAGAGTCATTAACAAAAATAGTCCATTTCATAATTACAATCATAAAGACAAGAATAATAAGTTTAAATGATAATATGTTCTTTTAGGCACTACTGATTAGAGTACTTGCTTTAAGAATTTAGTTAGTGCTGGGCAGTGGTGGCGCACACCTTTAATCACAGCACTCAGGAGGCAGAGGAAGGCAGATCTCCATGAGTTCGAGGCCAGCCTGGGCTACGTAGTGAGTTCCAGGACAGGCTCCAAAGCTACACAGAGAAACCCTATTTTGAAACCTCCCCCCCAAAAATGAAAGAATTTTGTTAGTGTACATTTTTATTTAAAATATTGAGAAGAATTGAGTAGAATTATCTAATCATTATGGTAACTTTGTATATATTATATAATGAAAATACCAGTGGGTTAAGGACATTTAGGGGGTTCTTTTTTTATTCACAAATGTAACTTGCTTTCAATCTGCAGCATCCTACTGAACAACATACACAAAATATTTGCATAAGTAAGCAAAGAATTAGTCTTTATAATGTGTGATTTCAAAACAATAATGCTCATAAACTATATTCAACATTTATGCAATATACAATATACAAAGTATCTGAAAGTTGTAGGTACCTGTGATGTCAACATCCACAGTTTTTAATCTAAGTTTTATTTTTTCCTATTTTATTTTGGGACATGTGTGAGAGTGTTTCTTGTTTATCTGTGAGTGTTTGTGCTTATCTGTGTAGTCGGAGAGCTTCTCTCCAGGTTCCACCAAGCCCCTACGGTCCCACAACCCACATATAAAATAATCATACAGACACTTATATTATTTAAACTGCTTGGCAATTAGCTCAGGCCTACCATTGTGTAGCTCTTACTCTTATATTTAGCCCATTTCTGTTAGTCTATACTTTGCCACATGGCTTGTGGCTTACCGGTGTCTTTACATGATGCTTCTTGTGGCAGCGGCTGGTAGTGTCTCTCCTGCCCAGCCTTCTACCCCCCACAATTCTCTTCTCTGCTTGTCCCACCTATATTTCCTGCCTAGCCACTGGCCAATCAGCATTTTATTTATACAGAGTGATATCCACAGCATATCTGTGTGGAAGTTCATCTGCATGGGGCAAATAGAGAAGCCAGATAAGGGCACAGGCCCCTTATAATTAGTTACCTACAGTTCTGAGAATATATGAAAGAGTTAAACATTTAAGTAAAATTGAAGAGAGAGTGTTTGCTCACAATCATGAGAACACTTAGGGTTTTCAAACAACTGTAAAATTATCCTTGTTGCTATTAAATGTGTTTTTACAAACTTCAACAAAATTGGTAAAATTTTTTCATAGTAAAATATGTGATATTTTATAAAAATAATTTGTAAAATTTATACAATCCATCTTCCTGATATTCTACTGCAGTAACCCTATCTGATTTTAAGCATAACAAACAAATGAAGAATTCCTAAGTCTCTTGCAGAAAAGAAGTTCACTTAAAAACTCTGTTTTTGTTAAATAATCTGAAATCAAGGAATTATTTTTTCTATGTAGTATGACAAAGACAAAATATTTATCTGAACAAATTTTACTTTTTAATTAAATGTTTCATAAACTTACTACATTCTCAAGCTGTTAAGTAAGACAAAAATGAAAATTCATTGTTTAATAAACTTTGATATATTTTTTACTGCTGAGTAGTTCTCCATTGTGTATATGTGCCACATATTTATTATCCATTCTTCATTTGAGGGGCATTTAGGTTGTTTCCAGATTCTTGCTAGTATGAATAATGCTTATATGATCATAGTTGAGCATGTGTTCTTGTGGTAAAATTGAGCATTCCTTGGATATATGCCCAAGAATGGTATAACTGGGTCTTGAGGAAGACGTATTCCCAATTTTTTGAGAAACCACCATACTGATTTCCAGAGTGGCTGCACAAGTTTGCATTCCCACCAACAGTGGAGGAGCATTCCCCTTGCTCCACATCCTCTCCAGCATAAGCTGTCATCAATGTTGTTGATCTTAGCCATTCTGACAGGTGAAGATGGTATCTCAGTGTGGTTTTGATTTGCATTTCCCTGATGACTAAGGATGTTGAGCAATTCCTTAAATGCCTTTCAGCCATTTGAGATTCTTCTGTTGAGAATTCTCTGTTAAGCTCTTTAGCCCATTTTTTAATTGGATTGTTCAGTATTTTGGTTTCTAGCATTTTGAGTTCTTTATATATTTTGGAGATCAGCTGTCAGATGTAGGGTTGATGAAGATCTTTTCCCATTCTGTAGGCTGTCATTTGGTCTTATTTACTGTATGTACTCACTCATAAGTGAATACTAAATTGGAGGGAAGGGATGGCCAGATTGTAATCCACAACTCCAGAGGGACTAGCTAACAGGAAAAGACTCTAGGAGGGACGCATGGATGATCCTGTGAAGGAAAAGTGGAAGAGATCTACATGAGTGGGCTGGGTGGTGGGGGTTGGTGTGGCAGAGGTTGAGGAGTGGGGGATGAGAACATAGGGAAATGGGAGGGTCAAGCTGGAACAGGGACATAGTGGGAGGGCAGGCAGGAAGATACTGTGATAGATGAGGACATCATGAGAATAGGAAGAGGTAGGGTGCTGGGGAGTCTCTCAGGAATCCACAAGGTTGATCCCACCTTGGTCTGCTGACAGTGGTCCAAAGTGCGCCTGGATCAGGCTACTCTGGTGAGCAGCCTAGCAAATAACCTAACTGTCATCATAGAGCCTTTGTCCAGTGACAGATGGAGACAGATACAGAGATCCACAGCCAGGCACCAGGCTGAGCTTCAGGAATCTAATTGATGAAAGAGAGAGGAGAGATACTGCAGGAGAGGGACATTGAGATAAAGATGGGAGGATGTGCAGAGATGACTGGCCACACTAGTGGAAGCCCATGAACTGTGGACTGGTGGCTGTGGAGGCCCCATGGGACAGGACTAGGCCCTCTGGATACAGAGGATGGTTGTTTGCCTAGAACCATTTGGAGGCACTCAGGCAGGGGGATTGGGATCTCTCCCTGGTTTTGTAGGCTTCTGGAATCTGGTGCCTGTGGTGTGACACCTTGAACAGCCTTGGTACAGTGGGAAGGGGCTTAGACCTGCCTAGGCTCAGTGTGCTGGGCTCTGCTGACTTCCTATGGGAGACCTCAATTTGGGGGATGTAGGGATGTGGGATGGCTTGGGAAAGAGGACTGGGGGACTGGGAGGAAGGAGGAGAGAGGTCTGTGGATTGTATGTGGAGTAAGTAGAAATTTTCTTAAAAAAAAAAAAAAAACAACTTTGATTTGTTGTTGTTTTTCATTTTTAGTTTCCCAGAAAGAGTTTCTCTTTGTAAGAGCCCAAGAAGAGCCCAACATGTCCTGAAATTTGCTTTTCTAGACCAAATTGGCATTATGTAAACTTTTTAAAAAATCTATTTTAAGATAGGTTAAGTGATATTATTTCCTAATTTTTCACCATGAAGCCATTAACAGCAGCAGCAACAACAAAAATGTGATAAAATTGAAATATTTTTCCCAGTTAAACATCCCACTGTAAACTCTCAGCAGTGACTATTAATTGTTCCTCTGGAACTCTGAGGTTATATCTTCAATGGTAGCTGTAAGTTATTCCAAAATAAATTCTGGACACCAGGACTTGGGCACAGTGTTGTAAGTAGAAAGCAAACCAGAGTGAACAGCAGAGGTAAACATTAAATAGTGGTCACAGAACTGGCCCCAATTATTTCTGAGCAAGTGGTGCTCAATGAAGTGAACTTTTCCCCAAATAGGCCTCAGCATTGAACTGCAAGAACACTAAAGCCTAGGAACTTAGGTAGAACTTCTTTGCTGTTGGAAGGTGATTTCAAGGATATTGCTTTGTGCCCTTGAAAATTTTTGAGAAATATACTGAGCCCATAGAAAAGCCTGTGATAGGAAACCTGAGCAATTGAAGAGATATATAGCATGGGACATCCTGTCATCCAGGGTTGCCTGTCCCTCTTGGCATGTTATGTCAATTTTGAATCAAGGGAATGCACAACTATACACAAAATAGTTTTCAAGTAAGACACAAGGCATGAAAAAAAACCCATCAGATTATTTAGAAAAATAGTATTCTAAATATTGTTCATGTGTTTCCTAGATAATAGCTTTTTTCCTTTGTCCATTATTAGAAAAAAATACATTTACTTTTATTTCATCATTAAAGATATTTGACATATATCATATTAGGATCTATTTCCTTTGTTTTAGTAGTTATACTTAATGATTCTACCTTAATTCTTCATTATAGATATTTTTAGCAAAGTGAAAGATTGTCCTCTCTATCTCCAAGTACTAAGAACTTTATCGCATAATTGTTTTTGAACACTATTACTTTTCTGTTATGATTGAGAATTTTAATTATATATTTTATATTGTGATTATATTCCCTCTAGTCATTTTATGGATTAAGGAAAATTTATATGGTCAACACAATGTCTCAGCAGTTAAATATGTTTCCAAGTACCTCAGTGAGAGGACACACAAAAAAAGCCAATTTCTGTGAGCTATGATACTTGTGCATATATCACATACCCCAAATAAATATGTATATAAATAAATCAATTAAAAATTTTGAAGAAAAGACATTCCTGTAAACAAGCAGCACAAAAAATTGCTATCACAGTGTTATGAGACAAGTGTCTGTGATTCAGCTGGATGCTTTAGTTCAAAGTCTTTCAAGCTGTTGTTTTTGACTCTGCCCTTATCAGTTGACAATCACCTAGATGTTCCTGTGTCTACCATCACTGTTCTCAGCATGTCTTATTTTCTTTGACACTGGGCTGTCCATAGCTCCCTTAGTTTGCATCAGTTGTCTCTCTCTGGTTGGGATGAATACAGAGAACAAAAGACAAAAGAGTCTAAAACAGCAGGAGCAGAAGTATCTGCAAACTAGTTTCAAAAGCAATATCCTTCTCATGTTGTGTGGATTACAAATGAGTTAAAAGTCAATCCACAATGAATGTAGGGAATAACTTAGAAGTACACACACTTACACTTCCCATAATAATAATTTATCTCACTAGCACCTAAATTTTAATTTATTTGCCTCACAAATTTATTAATATTCCTGTATTTGTACTTTTTAGATCAAAGACTTCACACATGCTGGACAAGGCTTCACTGGTGTTCACTGGTGAACTATTCCTCAAATGTTGTTTTTTAAACATTGTTTCTAAGGCTGGCTTTGAATTTATTTTAGTATAATAATAAATACAGAATTTGAATGTGCAATCCTGAGGCCTCAGCTTCTTGAGTAGCTGAAGTTACAGATTTGTCCTGGTATTCCATATTGTGCCTAATATATTCATCAGGGTAGTCTGGTAGAACAGAACCGATAGAATTTGCATCTGTGCCTGTGTGTATGTGTGTGTTTATATATATATATATATATGTGTGTGTGTGTGTGTGTGTGTGTGTGTGTGTGTGTGTGTGTCTATCTGCATCTGTGTAAGTTTGTCTGTTTCTGTCTCTGTGTGTGTCTGTGTGTATGTGTGCCTGTGTGTCTTTGTGAAGGTTTCTGGATGTTTGTGTCTTTGTATATGTCTCTCTCTCTCTCTCTCTCTCTCTCTCTCTCTCTTTGTGTGTGTGTGTGTGTGTGTGTGTGTGTGTGTGTGTGTTTGGGGCATTTTAGAGTGGCTTACAAATTGTGATATGGCTAGTAGAACAAAGGCTATCTCCCATCAGAAAGGTCAAGTATCCTATAGCTGTTCAACCCAAATGCAGACACTAAGAGACCATGGATGCTAGGCTAGACTAATATAACCAACAAAACTTTCAATCATCATAGACAGAGTGAACAAGACATTCCAAGACAAAGCTAGATTTAAATAATTCTTATCCACAAACTCAGCAATATAGAAAGAACTATAAGGAAAATTCCACCTTAAGGAAGTCAGATACAACCTTGAAAACACAAAGAATAGATAACATCATAGCAGTAAACCCCAAAGAAGAGAAGTACATACACACTACCACCAAAAAAAAAAAAAAAATTAAAGGAATGAACAATCACAGGTCATTAATATCCCTTAATATCCATGGACTTAATTCACATATAAAAAGACACAGGTTAACAGAATGGATAAAAAAGCAGGACCCATCTTTCTGCTGCACACAATAAAACACACCTCAAACTAAAAGATTAGACACTAGCTAAGAATAAAAGGCTGGGAAAAGACTTTGCAATCACATGGTCTTAAGAAGGAAGCAGGTGTAGCCATCCTAATATCCAGCAAAATAGACTTAAAACTAAAATGAATCAAATCATCACAGGAAAGATCCACCAAGATGAAGTTTCAATTCTGAACATTTATGCCCCAAGCACAAGGACACCCACATATGTAAAAGAAATATTACTAAAGTTTAAATCACATATAAAACCCCACACATTAATTAATAGTGGGAGACTTCAACACCCCACTTTCACCACTGGAATATCTGCCAGATTGAAACTTAACAGAGAAATAAAGGATTTAGCTGATGTTATGACTCAAATGGAATTAATTGATATCTACAGAACATACCATCCTAACAAAAAAAAATATACTTTCTTCTCAGCACCCCATTGAACCGTTTCTAAAATTGATGACATACTTGGCCACAAAGCAAATCTCAACAGATACAAAACAATAGGTTTAACCTCCTGCATTCTCTCAGACCACCATGATTTAAAATTAGATTTCAACAACAACAAAAACTACAGAATACTTGCAATCTCATGGAAACTTATTGATGCTCAACTGAATCACCAATGGGTTAAGAAAGAAATAAAGAAAGAAATTAAAGACTTCCTAGAGATCATTGAAAATGAATATGCCATGTACCCAAACTTATAGGACACTATGAAAGCAGTGCTAAGAAGGAAATTCATAGCACTAAATGACCACATAAACAACTTGAAGAAATCCCACAATAGTGACTTAACAGTACACCTGAAAGTTCTACAACAAGAAGAAGCAAAGTCACCCAGGAAAAACAGATGCCAGAAAATAATCAAATTGAGGGCTGAAATCAGTAAAATAGAAACAAAGAGATGAATACAAAAAATGAATGAAAAAAGAGTTGGTTCTTTGAGAGAAACAAGATAGACAAGCCTTTATCTGAACTAAACCAAAAGGCAGAGAGAGAGCATTCAAATTAACAAAATCAGAAATAAAAAGGGAGACATAACAACAGACAATGAGGAAATCTAGAGAATCATCAGATCATACTTCAAAAACCTCTACTCCACAAAACTGGAAAATCTAAAAGAAATGGATACATTCCTGGATAGGTACCACATACCTAAGTTAAATCAAGACCAGATAAACCATTTAAATAGTCCAATAACCCATGGAAATAGAATCAGTCATTAAAATTATCCCAACCAAAAAAAGCCCTGGACCTGATGGTTTCACTGCAGAATTCTACCAGATCTTCAAAAAAGAGTTAATACCAATACTTTTAAAGGTGTTTCACACAATAGAAACAGAAGGAACATTACCAAAATCCTTCTATGAGGCTACAATTACCCTGACTCCTAAGCCAAATAAAGATGCAACAAAGAAAGAAAACTACAGATTGATCTCCTTCATGAACATTGATGCAAAAATACTCAATAAAATACTGGCAAATGAACTCCAAAAATACCTCAAAACAATTATCCACCATGATCAAGTAGGCTTCATCCCAGGGATGCAAGGGTGGTTCAACATATGAAAGTCCATCAATGTAATACACCATATAAACAAAGTCAAAGGAAAAAAAAAACATCATCTCATTAGATGATGAAAAGACCTTTGACAAAACCCCACACCCCTTCATGATAAAGGTCTGGAGAGATCATGAATACAGGGAACATACCTAAACATAATAAACGCAAACTACATCAAGCCAACAGCCAACATCAAATTAAATGGCGAGAAACTCAATGTGATTCCAATAAAAGCAGGAACAAGGCAAGACTGTCTGCTCTTCCCATACTTATTCCATATAGTACTTGAAGTTCTAGCCAGAGCAATAAGACAACATAAGGAAATTAGTGGGGTATAAATTGGAAAGGAAGAAATCAAGCTTTCCCTATTTGCAGATGGCATGATAGTATATATGATTGACCCCAAAAATTCGACCAAGGAAATAATACAGCTTATAAGCACCTTCAGTAATATGGCAGGATACAAGATTAACTCAAAAAAAAAAAATCAGTAGCCCTTCTATATACAATTGACAAACAGGCTGAGAAGGAAATCAGAGATAGATCACCCATTATAATAGCCACTAATAATACAAAATACCTTGGGGTAACTCTAACTAAGCAAGTGAAGGACCTATATGACAAGAACTCTAAGTCCCTGGAAAAAAGAATTTGAAGATGTCAGAAAGTGGAAAGATCTCCCATGCTCATGGATAGGCAGGATTAACATAGTAAAAATGGCGATCTTACTAAAAGCAATCTACAGATTCAATGCAATCCCTATTAAATTACCAACACAATTCTTCACATACCTGGAAAGGACAATACTCAACTTCATATGGAAAAACAATACCAGTATAGCTAAAAATCCTGTACAATAAAACAACCTCTGGAGGCATCATGATCCCTGACCTCAAGCTCTACTATAGAGCTACAGTAATAAAAACAGCTTGGTACTGGCATGAAACCTGAAATAAAGACCAATGGAATAACATTGAATACCCTCACATTAATCCTCACACCTATGAACATATAATTTTTGACAAGGAACTCAAAACTGTACAATGGAAAAAAGAAAGCATCTTCAACAAATGGTGCTGGCGTAACTGGATGTCAACATGTAGAAGGCTGCAAATAGATCTATATCTGTTACCAATACCTTTAAAGGTGTTTCACACAATAGAAACAGACCTCAACATAAATCCAGTTACTCTGAACCTGATAGAAGAGAAAGTAGGAAGTAGTCTTGAACACATTGGCACAGGAGATCACTTTCTAAATATAACACCAGTAGCACAGACACTGAGAAAAACAATCAATCAATGGGACCTGCTGAAACTGAGAAGCTTTTGTAGAGCTAAGGACATGGTCAAGAAGACAAAGCAACAGCCTACAGAATGGGAAAAGGTCTTCACCAACCCCACATCTGACAGAGAGCTGATATCCAGAATATATGAAGAACTCAAGAAATTAGACATAAAAATGCCCAACAGTCTAATTTAGAAATGGGCTATAGAGCTAAACAGAGAATTCTCAACATAGGAAACTGAAATGGCTGAAAGACATTTAAGGAATTGCTCAATATCCCTAATCATCAGGGAAATGCAAATCAGAATGACTCTGGGATGCTATCTTACACTTGTCAGAATGGCTAAGATCAAAAGCACAGAAGACAGCTTATGCTGGATAGGATGTGGAGCAAGGGGAACTCTCCTCCACTGCTGGTGGGAATACAAGCTTGTACAGCCACTTTGAAAATCAATATGGTGCTTTCTTGGAAAATTGGGAATCAATCTCCCCCATGACCCAGTTATACCACTCTTGGACATATTCCCAAGGAATGCTCAATCATACCACAAGGGCACATGCTCAATTATGTTCATAGCAGCATTATTTGTAATAACCAGAACCTGGAAACAACCTACATGCCTTTCAACTGAAGACTGGATAAATAAAATATGGTATATGTATACAAATGGAATACTACTCAGCAGAGAAAAACAATGACATCATGATGTTTGCAGGCAAATGGATGGATCTTGAAAAAATCATCCTGAGTGAGGTAACCCTGACTCATAAACACAAAAATGGTATGTACTCACTCATAGTTGGATAATAGATGTTAAACAAAGGAGGACTAGACTGCTACTCACAACTCCAGGGAGGCTACCTAGAAAAAGGACCCTAAGAAAGACACAGGGACTGCTCAACAACAGAGAAATGGATGAGATCTACATGAGCAAACTGGATGTGAGGGGCATAATGAAAGGAAAGGGTCGAGGGAAAGAGAGCTTAGGGGAGTGGAAGATTCCAGCTGGATCGAGAACAGAAAGGGAGAACAAGGAAAAAGAGACCATGATAAATGAAGACCCCATGGGAATAGGAAGAATCAAAGTTCTAGAGAGGTCCCCAGAAATCCACAATGATACCTCCACAATAGAATACTGGCAATGGTCAAGAGAAAGCCTGAACTGACTTTGATAGCCAAACACACTAACTGTAGTGGTAGAACTCTCATCCAATGACTGACGGAAGCAGATGCAGAGATCCATGACCAGACCCCAGGTGGAGCTCTGGGAGTCCAATAGGCAAGAAAGAGGAGGGATTGTGTGAGCAAGAATGGTTGAGGCCATGAATGGAAAAAGGACAGGGACAAATAGCCAAACACATGAATTATGAACCAGTAGCTGAGGAGTCCCCCAACTAGATCAGGCCCTCTGGATAAGTGAGACCATTGATTAACTTAAACTGTTTGGGAGGTCCCCAGGCAGTTGGACCAGGACCTATCCTTAGCGCATGAGCTGGCTGTTTGGAACCTGGGTCCTATGCAGGGATATATTATTCAGCCTAGGTAAAGGGAGGAGGGGAATGGACCTTCCTGTACTGAATCCACCAGGATGAGCTGAATCTCTAGGGGAGTCCTTGCCCTGGTGGAGATGGGAATGGGGGTTGGGCTTCAGGGAGGGATGCAGGAGGAGGGAGGACAGGGGAATTTGTAGCTAATATGTAAAATTAAATTAAATTATAAAAAAGATAAGTAGAAATGATAGAATAAAATTTAGACTATTGAATCTACTCAGAAAAATAAAGAATAGATACAGATATAATATAGAAATAGACTATTGAATCTATTTTAAAAAATTACTAGTTTTAAATATTTTATATTGAATTGGATATTTTTATATTATATATAATATATTGAGATTGATATTGTTAGAAAATGCTATATATATATTTCTAATCTTGTTCAAGATATTGTACTTATACCATTCATTTAACAATGTAATGCAATTTGCTAATCCTTGAATGTTATTATTACCAACTATTAGGATATAAATAAATGAAAGTTAGTAGTTAGACATTACAATCAAACTTGTAGTCATATTTGGTATATTTTCAAGATTGAACAGATATATTTTAGATAGACAACAGGTCATCTTCAAACCCTTCAGAGATCTACAGAATATGGCATTTAAAATGCTTTAATAACTTAGAAAATTTTTCTTTTTTTTGTTGTGACATGTCAGCTCCTGGCAGTACCAATCTACTTGAGAGAATATATGGACATTGAAGAAACTGCAAATGGAGTTAACTTTCATTGTGGCAAAAGTTAACCACTGAAGAACAAAGTATCCTCAAATCAACTGATGACAAACAGGACAGACAGGACATGAAACAAAGGACTACCAATTCTTGCCAAGACAAGTGTGATTGTGGCTTTAGCAACAGGCATCCTTTGAGGCCAGGACAATACGGCACCATCCCTGAAGTAGCCTTTGCAATCCAGAAAAGGTACAACGCCCTTTTCTTTGAAGGCAGCTGAACAGGCAGTGGACCGATGGCTTCTGGTGTATAGTGGATCAGTAGCTGAAACAGTTATTCTTGAAAGAGTAGCTAAGCTGATAGAGTCTAACCTCTCTATGGTAGACTGGCATTTAATAAAAGAGTTGAAGCCACCCACAAGCTGAGAAGAATGAGATGTGGAGAGAAAAGGAATGCCAAGATGAAGACACACACAAGCCAAGAAAATAGACAGCTGAATTAAAATAACATCAACAATTTCCAGATTTTAAAATCCTGAATCATGACAGGATACTAGCGGAATTCAGATGTTTCTGGTACATAGACTTCTCTCACCAAATGTGAGGTTGAACTGTTGGCTTTGTGTAAATCCTACATCACAAATGAGTCTGTCAAATACACTAAGCCTATAGGCTGAAGATGATGCCCCAGTGCTGCAGAGAAACCGTGGGTGACTGTCCAGGAAGCTGGCTGTTTCTGTCAACTCATATTTTTTTATAAGTTGTGTGCATTTCTTGTTTTTATTTTTTTAGGTAATATTATTTTCTTCTTGGGTCTCTGAGGGAATTGAAGATTAGAAAGTTATAGTTGAAGGTTAGATAGTTATAGTTAAAGTTTAGATAGTTATAGTTTTCCTTGCTAAGAATTTCAGAAAAGAAACTCACTAAAGAGGTGTAAGTGTATAAATTTGAAAGACATTATAAGATTCTGTTATTAATATAAGTTGGGATAGAAAGTGAGTCAGGTACATTTTGGACTTACCAAAATAGGACAGATAATGGAATTAATTTCTCTGAGTTTGTCAAAAGCAAATGGACTAGAAATTGTTTAGGTATATATTGTATATAGTTATTGTACTTATTGTATATAGTTTTCTCATATTAGTTATAACTTTTTTCTTTTTATTAGATTAGAAGGGGGAAATATGGTGATATTTTATTTGTGCTGAAATGTGATTTTATTTGTATGTTAATAAATAAAGTTGCCTGGGTGTCAGAACTAAGAGCAAGCCATTTAGCAGAAGTCTGGCATTGGTAGCCCATGCCCTTAATCTGATCACATGGCAGGCAGAGTCTGTGTGTTCAAGGACATAGCCGGCAGATAGACACACACCTTTAATCCAAATACCAACCATAGAGACCTGGAGGTCTGTATAGACAGGCAGTGACGAAGAAGTCATGTGGTTGGGTTTAGAACCAATGAGAAGGCAGAACAGAAGGTCAATAAAAATACAAACACACAGGAAGTAGCTGTCTTTTCTCAGGGCAGGGATGGCAGTGGTTGGTAAGCTAAAGGCTAATCAACACTAGTGCTTTGACCTCTTGGGCTTTTAATTCTGCATTTGGCTCTTTGTTTCTTATTTAACAAGATCATTCAGAATTACATATACAGGAACATTTGCTTGATACAGAAGAATCTTGGCAGAATCTATCTCTGAGACTTCCTGATAGAATCCCATCCTATGTGCTATACTTTGTACTTCCTAAGTTCATCAGCATTTATCACAAAATATTTTGTCCTCTGATTCTTAACACAAGGATTTCTGGTGGAGGCAAGCAGGCAAGAGTACAGTTTATATAAGATGGGTAGTGTAAGGATGGGTGCATGTACTCCCATCACAACTTGTAAGAAGTTGATATTGTGAGGTTATGCCAAAGAAGGGACAATATATACATAGGTCCACACAGTGAGAGAAACCCAAAGACACAGAAAGAAAGGGCTGATGAGCAGTACTTTTCTTCTATAAAACATCCTCTTCTCGCTTAACCTTTGTCCCTCCTCCTGTTTCCTGTAAAGGAACACAAGCACATTTATTTTCAGAGCCAAAGTGTTTTGAATTTTGTTGTCCTTCTTCCATTACTTTTTCCTCCTTGTCTTGGAAATTTTCTCCCTTTTCTGGCTTCTGGTTCATTGCCTCATAACTTTTTGTTTAGTTTTGTTTTTGAACTGCCATTTTCAGCATTATTTTAACCAAATGTCATTAAGCAAAGACAAGGATACAATAATAATATAGTAAGAACAAAGAATGAAGTTTTACAGAAACTTTCTAGTACTGGAAATAAAATTATGTTCACTTTTAATTCTTTATTAATTAATTTTATTTTTCTCCAGTTTTCTATGATTGTTTAATGATTTGTTTTAAAGTTTCCTCACTTATGTAATTTTTTTAGAGAAAATTTCTTGTGATGCCACATAAGCTAGCCTCAGACTTTCCAAGTACTAAGATTGTAGGCTTGTGTCATGACCAACTTTTTGTTTTAGCCTATCTATATTCACATGCAATTATAATTGTCAGAAACTTGTAGAATATATATGTACATATGGGAGTAACCTTATTATGAATCTTTCCACCATGTAATATATTTGTGTGTTTTTGATGTGTGGTAGTTTAAATGAAATTGGCCCTCATAAGTTCATTGGGAGAAGCAATGATGGAAGGTGTGGCTTTGTTGGAATATGCATGGCCCTTTTGGTGGAAGCATGACACTGCAGCAGGAGGTTTTGAGATACTATATATGTTCAAGCCATGCCCAGTGTCTTAGACCACTTCTTGTTGCCTGCAGGTCAAGATATAGGACTCTCAGATCCTTTTGCAGCACCATGAAATCTTGTAAAGTACCATGTCTCATCATGATAATACTGAATTAAACCTCTGAAATTGTAAGCCTTTCCCAATTAAATGCTTTTCTATTATAAGAGTTGTCATAGTCATGGTGTCTCTTCACAGCAATAGAAACCCTATGAAATCTTTACCTAACATTTATTCTGTAGCACGTTTAGATGGTTTTTCCTTTTTTTTCATGAGACTGATTTTATTTAAAAATGGAGTTGTATTGCATATATTTACATCACAGAATATTATTTTACAGGAAATAAATAGTACATCTGAATATTCATGCTCACATACAACCACCCTTTTTCAATTTGTCATACTGTCTTTGATTTAGATATCCTTGACTGGCATCCAATCTACAACATAGCCTCTGGCCCTGCCATATCTATATTTTCTGTGACATCTTTTATATCTACTAAGATGAATTTTCACATTAAAAACACTTTTAAAATGTGTTTTACTTTAAAAAAATGTTTTTACTTGTTTTGTTCTTTATTTTTTTAATAAAAATTCCTTGTCATCACTACTGAGGGATTTATCAAAAAGAGGTTGTTAATTTACATGAAGTCACTGTTATCATTTACCTAAATTAAAATGTTTGACTATTATCCAGATAATTTAGGATATTATGCTGAGAATTCAGAACTTTGTAAACAAATAAGTGTTTCTTAGTTTTATTTGTCAACTGCTTTTGTTTTTTGTTTTTTATTTTCCTGAAAAGATTCATTTTTAAAGTCCTCAAAAATGTGTTTAAACTACATTATGATCTATAGAGAAAGGGTTAGTGTTAAGTTTCAAAGCCAAATCCACAATCCAAACTTTTTTGTTCCCATGACTACATTTTCCACTGAAAATGTGTCAAATAATCCCCAGGACATCCAAATACCTGCTAAACAATAGTTAATGTATATTCCACCAAAAAGGTTTCACATCAATGCTCTCAGATATCAAATATTCATACTGCCAATGATGCCTTTGCAAATTGTTCTTCTATTGTAGCATGGAAAAATCATTGCAAATAAACAGTAACTACCTCATACACCTATAAGGAGAAAAATGCTAAGTAAAACAGTTTAGCTGTTAGCAAGGCATGGCTGGTTCTATACCATTATTTTTCTAAGAAAACGGAGAGAATTTAACATCCTTAAATAATACTATCCTTTTTAATTTAAATATTTAATATAAATTACTTGTCAATATGTTGTATAAAATGAACATTTCTCATGTTTTCTTAGAATGTGAAGCAAATCTTTGAATAGAAATGAAGATATTTCCAGTCTAAGGTTATTATTTCTAAATACTCTGAATCTGATACTGGAGAAATTTTAGAATATGCTTAAACTGAGATCATAGTAATGTACTTTCTAAACAGAACATAGGAGCATTAAGGCAAGCAATTAAAATATGGAATATCATGAAACCAGAAACATTCTTCACAGCAAAGAATACTATCATTTGAGTGAAATAGAGCCTACAGAATGGGGAAATATCACTAATACATTTGACACATGATTTGAATTTATTATATACAAAAATCAGAAATATCTAAACAATGGGTTTGGGGGAAACAGCCAAATTTAAAAAAATGGGCATCTAATTAAAGAAGAGTTCTTAAAAGATGAAATATAAGTGCTAATAAGTATTAGCTCTCAGGAAGAGACAAATTAATATTACAGTGAGATTTTACCTTACTCCAATTATAATGGCTTAGGGGAAAATAGAGAACACATTCTGGCATGGATATGGAAGAAGAAGAACACTTATTAACTACTGGTAAGAGTAAGCACTGATGCTGCCACTATGGAAACCAATGTGGAAGATACTCAAAAAGCAAGGAATAAACATACTAACTGATTATATATTATATTTTGAGATTTCTTTGTTTAGATCTATGCTTCAATTTAAACTGGACTGTTTCTTGATTTATTATTATTATTATTATCATTATTATTATTATTTAATGTGTTCTACATACTGCTTGTGGTAGTTTGAATATAATTGGCCCCCATAGGCTCATTTAGAGTGGCATTGTTAGAAGATGCGGCTTTCTTGGAGTAGCTATGTTCTTAGTGGAGGAAGTATATCTCTGTGGTGGCAGGCTTTGAGGTCTCATATATGCTCAAGCCATGACTGGTGTCTTAGTTCACTTCCTGTTACCTACAGGTCAAGAAGTAGGACTTTCAACTCCTTCTCCAGCACCATGTCTGCCTGCACACTGCCACGTTCCACCAAGATAATAATGGACTAAACTCCTGAAACTATAAACCACCCAATTAAATGTTTTTCTTTGTAAGAGTTGCCATGGCATGGTCCCTTCATACCAATAGAAACCTTACCTAAGACACTACTCATTCTGTAGGCTTCTTCTTCTTCACTGTAATAATGGTGGGCTTTGGTGGCTAGAAAAACTTTGCTTTCAAGGGGTACCATGCATTAATTGTTGATTTCAATGCTTGGGGTATCCAGGTCCTATACAGAAAGTCTTTTCTACACAATCCAGCTAATTCTAGGGCATACAACCAAAGGGTTATAAAACACTAAAGAAACACTTGCTTAATCATGTTCTTTGTCATTTTATTCATAATAGCTAGGAAATGGAAACAGTGAATGATCAAATGGATGATGAAAATGTATGATATTCATACAAGAAAATATTCAGCTTTCAAGAACTATAAAATTCACACACAAATAGATAGAACTGAAAACAATTACTCTGAGTGAGGTAATTTGGACAGAGAAAGATAAGTATTACATGCTTTCATTTGTGCATGCAAATGTTTGTTTCACTTTGAATACACATAGATGTCAAAAAATTAGTAAAAGGAATGTGGCATGAGTTTTCAAGGAAAGGGCAACAGAACAAAAGGGGATAGAGAAATAAAGGAAGATGAAATAATAAATGGAATGGCAGATGGGTAGGCAGAGTAGAGGAAAGAATATTATTATGCCCATAAACTAGTGAATCATTTAACCCTCATCAGAGAAGCTTATTTTTCATTAGATGGCAAATACCACAAGTGGCCAATGTTCATAAATTAAGAGTCTCTGCATTGTTCAACCTTAATTTAGAAAACATTCTCAAAAATCCCACCTCACAAGACTCAGGGACCATTGTAGAAGATGGTACACAGAGATTATAAGAGGTGGTAGATAACTACAGAAGAACAGTTTTTTTTTGCAAACAAAAAAGGCAATTGCACATAGGAACTCATGGTGATTTGAATAGTATGCCTAACATCTTCAAAAGTTTAAGACAATCAAATTTCCAAGATGTTGCTAGGAGGTAGGCTAGAAGTCCCACCTCTGGTTGAAATATTGGTAATCAATGGTTACTTGGAAAGGGGGAGTTCATTTTCTTTAAGGGTTTGATACCTTATATGTTGACCAAACTCCATTGGCTTACCCTACCACCAGGAGTATATAGGTAGTACAAATTAGACTCAATTTTTTTAAAGAAGACATTAAATTAAGAGGTATGAAAGGCAATAAGGATTTGGTAAGAGTTAGGAGGAGATGTTGAAAGAATATGATCAAAATACTGTGATAGGAAACTGTTGGTTACCACCAAGAAATGCCTACTGCATCTTTATAGTTACTAGTTGCTAGTTCTTGTTGTGGTTCATAGTCAGTATAGTTGTATAGGATTTTTGGTTGCTTTCATCATTTGGAAGGTTGCATGGTGATTACTTATACCATAAAAGCTACTTAGAGAGAAGACTTTTAGGTCATTTCTATATCAGGTGCCTCTGTGTTGTGTCTGAAGCACATGACATCTTTACCAATAGGGACTTGCATTCCATCTGTTGGAGTCAACCAAAGGCAATAAGCAGAAATGAGCTATCATGTTTGGAGAATTTCTTAGACAACACTGACCAATAACTCAAAAGAGAGCTTTTCTTGCTTTATGTTAGGGTTTTTGTTAAATGGTTCTTGGCTCTTGTAGATAGAATTGGCAATCTAGATTTAAAAAAAAAAATAGATATATTTACAAAACAACTCCTTCACCTAAGGCTCAGGAAACATGTTTGGAAGAGGGAGTGGGAAGATTGTAAGAGCCAGAGAAGTGAGGAATAAAATGTGTTTATATCTCCTTAACTATGGGAATAACTTCCAAGGCTTGAGTCAGCTGTTCATCATAATTATCCCAAGTGAGCTTCAGTGTTTCTTGTATGTTCAATAGCATTCTGGATTATGAAACAGTGAACAAGAAGTATGAAATGGTGATGATCAGATGTCAGTAAATATAGGGCTTTTGTAGTTCACAACATAAACATCTGTTTTTGTCTCCTTGAGGTGAAAAAACATATGGCTGGCCCTTTGCAGGATGCCTCATCTTGATACAGCTGCTCAGTCACCATGGTGGAAGAGATGGATAATTTGCCTAGGAATTGTCTCATGATTTTATGGCAGCTGCCAAAACATCATCTGTAGTATTCATGCCTGGGACTTCATGAAGCTTCACAAAGTACTTCACAAAGTCAAGAGTCTAGCAACTATGGAAAAATGCATCTTTTGATGCATTGCTTGGTGATATGAAGATTGTACTGAGATACTGCACTGAAAGTGTGAAAACAGAGAGTCCTGCCTCTAGGACCCAGGTCCTGAGACATAGCCAGTCCCTGGGAACCCCCACCTAACTTTGTTCCAGTTGCCAGCCAGCAGGGAAAACTCCTGTGGGAAGCCCTCCCCCAACAAAACCCCCAATTGGAACCTGCAATCTATAAGTTCCATGCCCAACATCAATACTCATCTCCCTGTGACCCCAGTAACTTCCTGAGACACAGAAACCAAACCACCAGTTGTCATTGGACCAAGAGTGGCTTTCTGAAACACAGAGTCTGGATATCACTCTGTATAAATAAAATGCTGTTTGGCCAGTAGCCAGGCAGGAAGTATAGGTGGGACAAGAGAGAAGAGAATTGTGAGAAGCAGAAGGCTGAGGAGACATGGCCAACCGCCGCCATGACAAGAAAGAAATAAGTTACTGGTAAGCCATGAGCTACGTGGCAATGCATAGATTTATAGAAATGGGCTAAACATAAGAGTAAGAGCTAGACAATGGTAGGCCTGAGGTAATGGCCAAGCAGTTTAAATAATATAAATGTCTGTGTGTTTATTTTACAAGTGAGTTGTTGGACTAACAGGGCTTGGTGAGGGCTGGAGAGAAGGTCTCCAACTACAAATGGCGCTCAACGTGTTGGCTAGAGTTTCCACCTAAAACCTAAGTAAAAAGATACTAAAACGGAGCTAAAAACAGCTTCCTAGTTGTTTCTCTCAAGTTAGTGGCAGCCTGCCAGTTTATGCTACTATGGTGGGTTCCTGGCATGTGCATCTGACCTGCAGTGTGGTAGGAATGAGGAGTCTACAAGCAGCACTTTACTCTGCTGCATGGTGGATTTAGCCTTTGCTAGTTTAAAAAAAAAAGGTTTCTGGGCTACACACTGCTTTGATAGAACTGCTTCTGATAGTTGATGGTACACATGACTCCAGACCCAGAGCTGTACCATCGCAACATTGGGAAGCTGAGGTGGGCAGAGCCAGCAGCCACTGTGGTGGTTCAGTCTTACAAAGATGGGTATTACACAGAGAATCTGCTTTATGTTGTCTTTGGAATTTTTAACTACAGAAAAAGATTTGATCGTAAAAGCTATTGAGTTAAACAAATATGTAAATTTTAAAGGTACCTTGACTTCAAAATTTGAACATAAGGACATGTTGCTTTGGAAAAGAGGCTCTGCTTTTATTTCCACAGAAAGCCAGAGGCTGTGGATTTGTTCCAGATTAAGATACATCAGGTTTGATCAGCCAAGACCACCTGAAAGGTCTCTGATGACACCATGATCCAGATGATCCAACATCCAAAATGGTTTCAAGGCAACTGGCTCAGAGGTTTACCCTCACGGACTACTCCATAATCCTAAAATTTTCTTTATGTCCCCATAAGATACAGCGCCCCTCCCCCCCAGCAGGAAGTAGTAAGAAAAACTACACCCAATTTCCCCAAATTATCAAGCTGGCTTTGGAGATGGAATTGTCTCTCTCATTCTCTAAACCCAGATATACTGCTAATAAAAAGGTTAAGAGATTCTTGTGTCCCAAATCAGAAGAGCCCTCTGATATGGGACAGAGAAAAACCAATATTTTTATTTAAATCAGGTTGATTATAAATGTGATCTCTTTCTAAAGAAAAAAAGGGCATATGATATAGATATAATAGGATAAAAGGGTAGATTAATGAACTTACTTTTAAAGAACAACAACTTGTTTAAAATGTCTTACATTGGTATAGATTTTAGTCTATTGATACAAATTTAAAGTTAATTTTGTTATACTGTATATATATTTCTACTTTTGTTTGAGATATTATGTTTATGCAAGTCATTTAGATTGTAATGGATAATTAAGAAATACAGATCAATTAGTCTTCTATAATAGGTAAACTTATAGTCATGTTAAGGTTTCTAGGTATACATAGACATATTTCAGATAGACAGGTAATCTTCAAACACTTCAAAGGTCTACAGAATATGGCTTTTAAAATATTTTTAAAATTTAGACTTTCTGGACAGTGAGACATGTCTGCTCCTTGCAGCACTGATTTACTTCAGAGAGGAGGATGGGCATTAAAGACACTTCATATGGAGTTTATCTTCACCTTGGCAAAAATAGCCATTTGAGCAAGAAACTATTCTTGCCTGGACTCCTTGATCAACTGGACATACAGGACCCATAGAAAGGTGACCACTGAACTTTGTTTGACAAAATGGTCCTTCAGGTACCTGCTTCACAGAAGAAACTGCCAGACATTCTTTAGGACACTGAGAGAAGTGACCAAGAGACTCTAGCCCTGTGGGCTGAAGACAAATGCCCCAACTTTACAAAGGAACATTAGGTGACTGTCCAGGCTGCCAGCTGTCTCTGTCTACCCTGCAAGACTCCCGAAAGTTACTTGTATCCTTCTTCCGTTTCTCAGGTAATAATATATCCTTCTGAGGTCTTTGATGTGGTTGAAGACTAGATAGTTATAATTTCCTCACTTATGATAAAAGATAAGTTAGATATAAAAACCTTAGACTCACAAATATAGGATAGATAGAATATTTTGTTTAATTTTGCCAAAACAAATAGACTAGATATTGTAACTATAAATCTTGCTTGATAATTGTTTTGTTACATGTAATTTTACTATGTAAAAGTTAAAACCTTCCTTTAAAAAAAAAAAAGAAAAGGGAAGTGCTGTGGATATCGCTCTGTATAAATAAAATGCTGTTTGGCCAGTGGCCAGGCAGGAAGTATAGACGGGACAAGAGAGAAGAAAATTGTGGGAAGCAGAAGGCTGAGGAGACATGGCCAGCTGCTGCCATGACAAGAAAGAAATAAGTTACTGGTAAGCCATGAGCCATGTGGCAAAGTATACATTAATAGAAATGGGTTAATTTAAGAGAAAAGAAGTAGATAACCAGAAGCCTGCCATGGCCATACTGTTTGTAAACAATGTAAGTTTATGTGTGTTTACGTGGTTGGTTCTGAGCATCTATGGACCTGGCGGGTGAGAGATTTGTCCTGATTGTGGGCCAGGCAGGAAAACTCTCACTATACATTGTATCAGGAGAGACATTGTGAGACACACAGTCTGTCAGCTCTGACTGGACCAAGAGCCATGATAAGGTCAAGAGTGGCTTTGTGAGTCACATAATCAGCTAGCTTGGATTGGACCAAGAGCAGCTCCTGGAAAAACAGAATCTCCCAGCTTCAATTAAACAAAGAGTGAAGACTGGACCCAGAGGAACCCCTGACACACAGACACAACAAGCACAGAGTGACCAATCTTACTCAGACACAGGCACTTCTTGCACCTATTGGAGGAAGAGATGGATAGAAATCAGTACAAAAATACATACAACAACATAGAGAGTTGTATGGCATCATCAGAACCTAGCCCTTCTACAACAGCAAGACCTGAACATCACAATGTAGAAGAAGAAGAAATCAACCTTAAAAATAACTTCATGAAGATGCTATAGGCATTTAAAGAGCAAATGAAAAACTCTTTTAAAGAAATTGAAGAAAAGACAAACAAAAAACATAAGAAATCAGGAAATCCCTTAAATAAAGCCAAGAAACCCAAGAAAAAAGCAATTAAACATGTGAGAGAAACAGTTTAAGACCTGAAAAGTGAAATAGAAACAATGAAGAAGACACAAACAGAGGGAATTCTGGAAATAGAAAATATAAGTAAATGAACAGGAAACATGGATGCCACCATAATCAACAGAATAAAAGAGATGGAAGAGAGAATATTTTGTGTAGAGTATACAATAGAGGAAATAGAGTCATCAGTCAAAAAAAAATACCAAAGCCAAAAAAGTCATAGCACAAAATATTCAGGAAATCTGGGACACCATGAAAAGGCCAAACCTAAGAATAATAGGGATAAAAGAAGAATATCAGCTCAAAGGCACAGAAAATATATTCAACAAAACCATACAAGAAAACTTTCCCAACTTAAAGGAAAAACCTATGAAGATACAAGCTGATAGAACACCGAACAGGATAGAACCTCCCAAAAAGTCCCCTTGTTGCATAATAATTAAACAAATAAAAATACAGAATACTAAGAACAGCAAAGGAAAAGGGCAAGTGACTTATAAAGGCAGACCTATCAGCATAACACATGACTTCTCAATGGAGACTTTGAAAGCCAGAAGGACCTGGACAGATATAATGCAGACACTAAGAGACCATGGATGCCAGCCTAGACTAATATAACCAGCAAAATCAATCACCATAAACAGAGTGAACAAGACATTCCAAGACAAAGCCAGATTTAAACAATTCCTATCCACAAATCCAGCTCTACAGAAAGCACTATAAGGGAAATTCCAACCTAAGGAAGTAAGATACACTCATGAAAACACAGGCAATAGATAACCCTACAGCAGTAAATCACAAAGAAGAGAAATACACACACACACACATACACACACACACACACACACACACACACACACACACACACACACTTGACCACCAGAAGTTAACAGGAATGAACAACACTGGTCATTAATATCACTTTATATCCATGGACGTAATTCAACTATAAAAAGACACAGGCTAAAAGAATGGATATGAAAGCAAGACCCATCTTTCTGCTGCATACAAGAAACACACCTCAACTTCTAAGATAGACACTACCTCAGAGTAAAAGGCTGAGAAAAGTCTTTTCAATCAAATAGTCTTAAGAAAGAAGCTGGTATAGCTATCCTAATATCCAAAAAATAGACTTCAAACTAAAATCAATGGAAAACAACCAGGAAGTACATTACATATTCATCAGAGGAATTATCCGCCAAGATGAAGTTTCAATTCTGAACATTTATGCCCCAAATACAAGGGCACCCACAAATGTAAAAGAAACATTACTAAAGCTTAAATCATACATCGAACTCCACACATTAATTAATAGTGAGAGACTTCAACACCCCACTCTCACCACTGGACAATCTGCCAGATTGAAACTTAACAGAGAAATAAAGGACTTAAGTGATGTTATGACTCAAATGGAATTAATTGATATCTACAAAACATTCCATCCTAACAAAAAAGAATATACTTTCTTCTCAGCACCCCATGGAACCTTTTCTAAAATCAATCACATGCTCAGTCACAAAGTAAATCTCAACAGATTAAAAAAAATGGAATAATCTCCTATATTTTATTGGACCATGATGGTTGAAAGTTAGATTTCAATAACAACAAAAATTAAACCTACAATCTCATAGAAAATGAATAATGCTCAAATGAATTACCAATGGGTTATGGAAGAAATAGAGAAAGAAATGAAAGACTTCATGAGTTCAATGAAAATGAATGTACTACATACCCAAACTTATGGGACACTATGAAAGTAGTACTAAGAGGAAAATTCATAGCACTAAATGCCCACATAAAGAAGTTGGAGAAATCTCACACTAGTGACTTAACAGCACACTTGAAAGCTCTAGAACAAGAAGAAGCAAAGTAACCCAGGAGTAAAAGACACCAGGAAATAGTCAAATTGATAGCTAAAATCAATACAATAGAAACAAAGAGAATAATACAAAGACTCAATGAAACAAAGAGTTGATTCTTTGAGAAAATCACCAAGATAGACAAGCTCTTATCCAGACTAATCAAAAGGCAGAGAGAGAACATCCAAATTAACAAAATCAGAAATGAAAAAGGAGACATAACAACTGACAATGAGGAAATTCAGAGAATCATCAGGTCATACTTCAAAAACCTCTACTCCACAAATTGGAAAAAATCTAAAAGAAATGGACAATTTTTTAGATAGGTACCACATACCAAAGTTAAATCAAGACCAGACAAACAATTTAAGTAGACTAAAATTACTAAGGAAATAGAAACAATCATGAAAAGTCTCCCAATAAAGAACACCCAGGACCAGATGGTTTCAATGCAGAATTTTACCAGATCTTCAAAGAAGAGTTAACACCAAGAGTCTTCAAATTGTTCCACACAATAGAAACAGACAAATTGATATCAAACTCCTTTTATGAGACCACAGTTACTATGATTCCCAAATCACACAAAGATGCAACAAAGAAAGAGACCAATCTTGCTCATGAACATTGATGAAAAATACTCAATAAAATATTGCCAGACTCCAAGAACACATCAAAAAATTATCCACCATGATCAAATAAGCTTCATCCCAGAGATGCAAGGTTGGTTCAACATATGAAAGTCTGTCAATGTAATAAACCATATAAACAAACTGAATGAAAAAACCACATAATCATTTTATTAGATGCCAAAAAGGCCTTTGACAAAATCCAACACCTCTTTATGATAAAGGTCTTAGAGAGATCAGGAATATAGAGAACATATCTAAACATAATAAGGGCAATTTACAGCAAGTCAACAGCCAACATCAAATTAAATGGAGAGAAACTCAAAGTGATTCCACTAAAATCAGGAACAAGACAAGGCTGTCTACTATCCCCATATTTATTAAATATAGTACTTTAATTTCTAGGTAGAGCAATAAGACAATAAAAGGAGATGAATGGGATACAAATAGGAAAGGAAGAAACAAACTTTCACTATTTGCAGATAATATGATAGTAAACATAAGTAACCCCCAAAATTCTACCAAGGAACTCCTACAGCTGATAAACTCCTCCAGTAATGTGACAGGATACAAGATTAACTCAAAAAAGTTAGTAGCCCTCCTATATACAAATGAAAAAGGGGCTGAGAAAGAAATCAGAGAAACATCACCCCTTACAATGGCCACAAATAATATAAAATACCTTGGGGCAACACAAACTAAGCAAGTAAAGAACCTGTATGACAAAAATTTTAAGCCTCTGAAGAAAAAAATTGAAGAAGATATCAGAAAATGAAAAGAGGGCCCATGCTCATGAATAGATAGGATTAACGTAGTAAAAATGACAATCTTACCAAAAGCAATCTACAGATTCAGTGCAATCCCCATCAAAATCCCAACACAATTCTTCAGAGACCTGGAAAGAACAGTACTAAACTTCATATGTAAAAACAAAAAACTCAGGATAGCTAAAAGAATCCTGTACAATAAAGCAACCTCTGGAAGCATCACAATCCCTGACTTCAAGATTTACTATAGAAATACAATAAAAACAGCCTGGTACTGGCATAAAAACCAACGTGTAAAATAATGGATTTGAATTGAAGACCCTGACATTAATCCAGACACCTAATTTTTGACAAAGAAGTCAAAACTGTACAATGGAAAAAAGAAAGCCTCTTTAACAAATAGTACTGGCATAACTGGATGTCAACACATAGAAGATTGCAAATAGATCCACATCTGTGACCATGCACAAAACTTAAGTCCAAATGGATCAAAGACCTCAACATAAATCCAGTTACTCTGATAGAAGAGAAGATAGGAAGTAGTCTTGAACACATTAGCACAGGAAATCACTTCATAAATACAACACCAGTAGCACAGACACTGAGAGCAACAATTAATAAATGGGACACCTTAAAATGGAGAAGCTTTTATGGGGCATTGGACACAGTCACTAAAGACAAAATGACAGCTTACTGAATGGGAAAAGATCTTCACCAACCCCACATCTGGCAGAGGGCTGATCTCCAGAATATATAAAGAATTCTAAAGAATTCAAGAAAAGAGACATCAAAATACCTAACAGTCCAATTTTAAAAATGGGCTATAGAGCTAAACTGAGAATTCTCAACAGAAGCAGCTCAAATGGCTGAAAGACATTTAAGGAATTCCCTAATATCTTTAGTCATCAGGGAAAAGCAAATCAAAAAGATGCTGAGATATCATCTTACACCTTTCAGAATGGCTAAGGTCAAAAATACTGGACAGCTTATGTTGGAGAGGATGTGGAGCAAGGGAAACACTCCTCCACTGTTGGTGGGAATGCAAACTTGTACATTCATTTTGGAAATCAGTATGGTGCTGTCTCATAAAATGAGGACCAATCTTCCTCAAGACGCAGCTATACCAACCACTCTTGGGCATATACCCAAAGAATACTCAATCATACCACAAGGACACATGCTCAACTGTGTTCATAGCAGCATTATTCATAACAGCCAGAAACTGAAAACAACCTAGATGTCCCTTAATCGAAGAATAGGTAAAAAAAAAATGTGGTACCTATACACAGTGGAGTACTACTCAGCAGAGAAAAACAATGACATCATGAGGTTTGCAAGTAAATGGATGGAACTAGAAAATATCATCCTGAATGAGGTAAGCCAAACTCAGAAGGACAAACATGGTATGTAATCATTCATAAGTGGATACTAGATGTAAAGCAAAGCATAACCAGACTATATCCCACAGCTCTAGGGAGGCTAGCTAGTGAGGAGGACACTAGGAAGGACGTATGGATCACTCAGCAATGGAGAAATAGATGAGATCTACATGAGCAAACTGGGGGCAAGGAGGGGGTAATGGAGGGCAAGGGACAGGGAGTGAGAGCTTAGGTGAGCAGGAGGTTCAGAGCTGGAATGGGAACAGAGTTGGAGTACCAGGAAAGAGATACCTTGGTAAATGAAGACACTGTGGGAATAGAGAGAAGCAGAGCCAAGGAGGTTCTCAGGAATCCACAAGGATGACTCTACCATAAACTACTGGAAATAGTCAACAGGGCACCAGAGCTGACCTACTCTGGTGATCTGATGGCTGAATACCCCACCTGTCATGCTAGAATCCTCATCCATTGACTGATGGAAGCAGATGCAGAGATTCACCACCATGTCACAGGTGGAACTTGAGGAGTCCAATCAATGAGAGAACAAATTCTATGAGCAAAAGATATCAAGACCATGATTGGAAAAAATACAGACAGCTAGCCAAACTAGTGAAAAAAACACATGAACTATGGACCAGTAGCTGAGGAGCCCCCATGGTACTAGACTAGGCCCTCTGGATAAGTGACACAGTTGTTTAGCTTGAACTGTTTAAAGAGCCCCCAGGCAGTTGGATCAGTTCCTGTCCCTAGTACATGAGCTGGCTTTTTGGAGCCTAGTGCCTATGATGAGGCATTTTGAGCAACCTTAGTGCAGGGAGGAGGGGCATGGACCTTCCTTAACTGAATGTACCAGGCTCTGCTGACTCTCCATGGAAGACCTTACCTTGGAGGAGGTGGGAATGGGTGGGGGGGGGGAGGCTCAAGGATGGGAGGAGGGAGGACAGGGGAATCTGTGGTTGGTATGTAAAATGAATAGAAAATCTCTTAATAAAAAAGAAAAGAAATTGTGAAAACCTAGTTTATTTCAAAGTAGCAAAATGTCATACCTATCTTGTGGTGTCAAAAAAGCATATTAAAATTTGCAAAGATCTAAGCAGAGATCAAATATAAATTAAATTGTTAAGACCATGATAGCTTTTGGGAAAACCCTCTGGAAAGAAATTATTTCACCGACTTTACAGATGTGAGGATGGGTTTCCATACACCACCATTCTTCTCTGTTTCTCGTCTGTACCTTCATTTTATAGCATGAGACAAGCAGTTTGGCTTCATATAAAAAATTGATTTATTGACCAATTTATTATGGGTTTATTCTGGTGGTTAATACCTTTAAAAGCTAAGAAAATAAAAATGTGACCCATAGAAGATTTTCCTAATCTGACTCAGTATAAGCTAATATTTTCATTGCAATATAAAAATTTGCTTAATTTTGTAGGATACTACAATTGAATAGCCTCACATCTTATTATAAGAAAAAAGAAAAGATTAGTTTTATTTAAGGATAAATTAAGTAATTCAAGGATTTCAAGCACTTTTCAAAAGAATGCACATTTGGAATGTACAAAGGGAAAAAAATTGACATCAATAGACTGAAAAGTTTCACCAAAGAATAATTATAAGGTGATTGCAGTTAAATAATTTTTTAAAAAAAGAAATAAAGCATATGTTTCATTCAGGACAGAGCTGAAGGATCAAAAACCAAGTGCAAATTAAAAAGTATATGACTTAGTACAACAGTTTCATGAAAGACAAAAATGATCAGGAACCTTTTAGGTTTCTTTAGAGATGTCAAAAAGACTGTTAAGTGCAATTTGTGAAATGAAGAACAAGCATATCAAGAATGGAAGAACATTCTCATCTGATAGAATATATTTAAGAAAAGTTATATTAAACGTTATACTTGATTTTTTTTCTTTAGTTTTTTTTCAAGACAGGGTTTCTGTGTGTAGCTTTGTGCCTTTCCTGGAACTCACTTTGTAGACCAGGCTGGTTTCAGACTCACAGAGATCTGCCTGCTTCTGCCTCCCAAGTGCTGGGATTAAGGGACCACCACCCTGCCTTTTTTTTTTTTTTTTAGTTTTTTTGGATATTTTTTATAAAATAAAATGTTTGATTTAAAGTCAACTAAACCAAAATGAAAAACAATATTCAAATTTAGAAACATTAGTTAAAAATACTGAGATGTATACGTAAGTATTGAACATACTTATTCTTATGTAACTAATCATGTGTGTTTAAATTGATCTCATACAGACAGGCCAGACTGATCTGTAATTCATTATGAGGTTGACCTCACATTCATGTTATGCATCTTTTCTCAGTGTAGGGATTGCAGATGTATGGTGGTGTAAAAGAAAATGTCCCCCAAATGGAGTGGTGATATTGTTGGAGGAAGTGTGCCATTGTGTGGATCAGCTTTGAGGTTTCATATGTTCAGGAAAACACCCAATGTGACAGTCAGTAGAACTCCTATTGCCTCTGAGTCAAGATATAGGACACTCAGTTCCAGCACTTCATGTGCCTGCATGCCACCATGCTCCCCTTCATGATCATAGTGGACTGTACCTATGAACCTGTAAATGAGCCACCTCAATTAAATGTTTAGATTTATAAGAATTGCCATGGTCACGGTATCTCTTCACAGCAATAGTAAACCCTAACTAAGATACCAAGCTATTGTTAAGAGTTCTTAATTTAGCAACACTTAAATAGGTAAACATGTTTTAGGTACTGAGTGGATGTCATCCTGGGAATAGCAAAACAAGAAGACATTCAAGTCCTTCTATAAAGTGGAATATTTGTCCATTAGATATGTAAATTCCTGTGTATATATTAAATGGTCTCTGGTTCACTGACAATGCTTAATAGAATGTAAATAATATACAAATAATTGTTAGCTGAGCTTTAAGGGAACAATTACAAGAAAAATGTTTAGTACACACTCAATTTTTCCAACATTTTTATGGGAAGTTAACTGAGTACACCGATGTTGAACATATTGGCATGGAGGGCTGACGGTAGTAAGAGATTTAGAGAAGACAAATAATTCAAGTAGTGCAATATAAGACAAGAACATAAGGAAAATTCATACTAATGAATCACTGATTGCTTTAAATAAGAATCATGAAATTGGAAAATGCCACCCAAGTGCCCTTCCCAGCCCCCAAGGGCTGGGCAGAAGGTACAACTAAGATGAATAAATAAATAAGAGATCTGGGGAAAATAGAGTGCAATAGTGGAAGAATGGGAGAGAAAGAGAAGCAGAGCAGTTTGTGCACTGTGGAGGGATGTGAAACTGGAGATGTTTTGGTGTTAAGGAACAGACCAATATGAGGAGCCTGCACCACCTACAGTCATGTTGATGTCCCAGGGCCTTACTTCCATTGGGAGTCATACTGATCTGAGTGGCCTGGCTGCCACCAAGGGCCATTTCTGGGTCCAGCCAGAGTCTGTGTTAAAGTCTGTGGCTCTTGTTGCCACCAAAGGCCACACATATGTTCATGATCTGGGCTGCCAACTGAAGCCATGGTAATGTCCAGGCCCTGGATGCTGCTGAGCATCATGTCTGGGTTGTTAGTCCCACTGCAATAAGGATCTATTTTGATGACCATACTCCATGATACCACCAAAGAACAAGTGAATGCCCATGGTCTGGTCTGCCACCTAAAGCCATGTTGAGGTCCTTGTGCCTTACTTATATGGCCCCACCCCTCACTGGCTACAAGAGAACTGACTCTAATGGTGTAGGTGCAGGACAGATGGCCCTTGACAGGCACAGCAGGCCATGCCCTTCTTGTGGGTACATGAGAGCTGGCTTTGCATCTTGTGGGCTACCGGATTGGTTGTGGCATGCAGGAGACCTGGCCACCACTTGCCAGCTCAAGGCACTGGCTAGGACACATGGGGGTTGTGGGGAGAGCTGGTAGCACTCCTTGCTGACCACCACACTCAGGAAAGCTGGCCCTGTCCTTTGCTGATCTGCAGCACAAGCAGTATCAGTAGCAGGGGAAAGCTGGTATCACCCCTCACGGGCAGCACAGGAGAGGTGGCCTGGATGGCATGGGCATGGGAGAGCTAATCCTGTCCCTTGCTGAGAGGGAACAGAGACCCAGCAGAGACCCAGGCTGACCATCTCAGCTATTGTCCAGACCAAAGTCAGGGCCTTGATTTGGCCCGCCTCAACAACTACCCCATTGGTGAGCTATTGGAGTTGGGAAAGGGGCCCATCCTGCATAGCCATAGCCACAGGATCTCCATGACTCCAGGCAACAGCAGGGCACCTGAGAGGTTTAGAGAGGGCTTAGTATTGATGGTGTAGCAGTAGCCGGAGGTCTTGAACCAGACCAATGACTCATAACAATGAAAATTTGCAAGTAAAGCTGTTTGGACAAAAAGGTATACTGTATAACACTCTATAGCTTCCAATACCACTGCACCAAATGAACATGTGATAGAGAGGCTGGAAAGATGGAGGAGCAGAGTTGTACATGTGTAATGGAACTGGAAACATGACAACTCTTACTGGTATGAGAGAAGGCAGTGATTGATAGAGGAGCAGGTTGTTGAACAGAGGGGTCAGAGAGAAGTTTTTTTCTGTTGTTTTCTGTTTTCTTTTGTGGGGGGAACTATAAGGATGGAGGATGGATACAGAAGGACTGGGAAATGAATAGGATTGGGGTGTGTGATGTGTAATTTCCAAAGATTAAAAAATAAATCAAAATCATGAAATTGCCAAGAAGGAAGGTAAGCATGAGGCCTAGGAAAAACAATTTGCTTTCATGTCAGTAGAAAACTTAAAATGTGTGTTTGTATGTGGTGGTTATTTTTTAAGTTACTTTATGAAAAGGTAAGTAGTGACAGAAAAAGGTAAGTAGTGACAGAAAAAGAACATTCCATCTATACTTTCCTTTCTCTTGATATTATATTAGACCCATTTCTAGGCCTCATGAAAACTTACCAAGGGATATAAGTGTATAGCCCCTTCTCCAGAAAGTAAGTGAAATGATGAAGTTCCTCTCCAAGTCAAGATATAAAGAAAATGAGCTTTCTTATGCACTCTCTTCCTGATACTCTGTAGTCATAGAAGTATAGACACCAGAAGTATGAGTAGAAAAAAGGAACTTGGGTCTCCAAAGACATGAAATAAAGTCCATAACATTTGACATAAAAAACTTTCATGAAGCTACACTCCAAAAGTATATAGCACAGAAATCACCAAGTTGACATCATGTCAATCACTTAGAGAAAAATTATCCCCAGTTTAATATATATATTTAATTTTAAAATCTATTCTTACTAAATAATCATTAATATTGTAAGTAGGAGTGGTACAACTGTTTGAAAATTTAATGGAAATCATCCAGTAAGAGTATCCTGAACAGAAAAATACAAGTAAAGAACAAATATAATTAGTGTTTCTTTTAAAGCCATTTTGCTAGCCTGTGCATGGAAAAGGTCATGTAGAATACTGATTCTCTGAAACCCATCTTCCAATCAACACCATGCAAGGAAAAAGGCAATAGATATAAGCTGTGTTTTAACTAGAAATTCCCAGATTACATTGATCTCAGTAGATAGACATTTGTATTAAAATTCATAGACATGGATTGACATAGTTCAGCAATGTTTACCTTGATTTGTAATTGTCCCATGTTCAAATGCTTTGCTTAGACACAGATTTATTTTTAGAGCAATTTTAAGGTTACAGAAAAAAAAGGTACAGAGATTCTCCACAAATGTTTGACCACCAGAGTCACATAGCCTCTTCCATTATCAGTATCTAACACCAAAATGGTGCCCATGTTACAACTGGTGACACAATAATGACACGTCACTAGATGAAAAACTAATTGCTCATTTCTTGTGAAAGGGAAAAATCAGTAGCCATCTTGAGAGATGCTTCCCCCATCCTCCTCTAAAAGTATTTGCTGACCAGCAGTTTTAGAACTGACCAGAAGTTGAACTCCTGGGAAGATAAGGCTGAAATAATAAATCTATATATCCTGGAGTTGGTAAAACAGGATATAGGGAGTAATGGACTCAACTGATCAGAAATTGAACTTATAGAAAATAAGACTGGAACAATAAATCTGAATGTATATATCCTGCAAAAGCAGGACATAGAGAGTAAAAAAAAAAAACATGTCTCTGTAGAACCCTGAGTCCTGTTAGCCATCAGTAACCTCATGCTTATAGTTCAGCTAGTAATTTCAAAGAATTACCTCACCCCTAGCCCCCTTGTCTAATTCCAAGCTGCATGTAAACCTTTCCTATATAAACCCCTTCAAGTGAGTGCTCAGGGCCATCCTCCTCCACCTGCTGTGTCAGATGTTGGACATGGACCAAGCCCTGGGCTTGCTTGTTTTGTTATTAAAATCCTCTGTGTGCTTCCACTGGATATTGGCTCTGTGGTGGTCTTGCTTGTGGGTCTTGACACCTGGGCACAACATTGCTCATGAATTAGGGGTTCCTAGTGTTCCATCTGACCTATTTTCTTTGGTTTTTCAACTGAGGACATCAGTTTGTGTTTTATAATTCTCATAAATTAGCAAGTTATATTGTTAGAATTTTACCTAATTTTCAAATTGCCCATTTTATTATAGTGCATTCCTAATGGGCAAAGAAGATAGCCCTCAACAAGAAATAATATTTAAAAGTAGGTTTAATCTATTTTCAGTACACATACATATGCAAATATCCTCCCAATTGTTTTTATCAACACCACTTAGAATGATGTGCTAATGGTACAAGCATCTATGCTTAGAGTTATACAAAAAGGGAAGAACTATACTCAGTCAAAATCATATTTTTCTTTAAAATTTTATGCTTAGAGTATATGATTATATTTTCTTAAAGAAAAATGTCAGCTCATATGTATATATTTGTCTTGGCTGAGAAACTGTGATATAAGGATGGATATATTCTTGGTTACTTTTCTTTTTGCCATCATAAAATACCTTAAAAAATAAAAACAGTTTAAGGTAGAAGGGTTTTACTGTGGCAAGCCACAAAAATATGTTATAAGGAGTCCAGCTGTGTATTAAAGCTATAACTTGACCAGGCTAATTGTCAGTCAAGTGAGAAGTCATCTAGCTTAATATTCAGCTGTGCCTTGTTATGAATTTCTTGTGCTCATATTTCCCATAGACTGTGTGTGAACTTTCTTCTGGGGCCATTACTTGAATAAGGTCACCTAGACAAAGCCAAGCAGTCAGAAGATGCATAGCTTTATTTCTTGTGAAAATGAAGCTCAGATCATCCTCTTGCCTTGAGGCCTAGTGGCTCTCCAGAGCAATTGACTGAGAAAAAAAGACGTTTTTACATATCAAGGTGGAAGGTAGGGTGGAGACAGAACTGTGCGGTCAGTGGGAGAAGAGACAAATGTTTTCTGTAGAGGCAGTCAAAACAGTATAACCAGGGAGAAGGGAAGAACACAGAAGTTTTGTAGATGGTAAGGCAAAACTCTTGTAGAGTTCTTCAGACCTAAGAGTAGAGCAGCAAGTAGAGATGGAGGGAGAGGAAACAGAGGACAAAGATGAGGCTGGAAGCATACGAGCTTAGTTGTTAGCAGGACTATGAGAGGACAGCAAATGAGGGGACAAAGAGGAACTGAGTGTCAGGATGAAACTGAAGCTATGTAGATAGGATTTAAGGCCAGAGAAATAAAGTAGATGGATAGAGCTTGGTGTATCTAGATTTATTTATGTCCTGAATGCCTGACAGAGCTGTAGCTATATAGATAGAATTTTGTCATACAGGAATAAAGTTAACAGACATAAGAGTATAGTGTACGTAGATTTTTTTTCCTCAGATATCCCACTTGGGATATAACATCTTCTCCAGACTCTGGGCAATCCATAATACAGTGGCAGAGATCTACTCTCAAGTCTTAGACGTGATAACCAGTGGCATGCTTGCCATAATGGAAGCCAGTTCTGGAGAAAACCCTATGATCTCTACTCATAGGCCAGTGTACAATGACTGAGGTATTATAATTGCATTACCCAGGCAGGTGAGAGAGTCTACCATTTCAAACTTGGTAGCATACATACCATGCAGTAAGAGATCCTTCAATTGGTAAGAGTGGGAGAATAGGGTGATAAGCATGGGGTTTTCCCAGTGAACTAAGTAACAACAAGGATAGCAGAAAAATAGATTTTAATATCCTCTATCTCCCAAGACAAGCCCCATGGACAGAGCCGCTGGAATAACCTTAGGGCTAATAGTAAGCAAGACACCACGTTGGGCCTGTCCCAGTGCTATGCTTATGTCCTGACAGAGCTTTGTGGTTTTGTTGGACACCAGGACACAGAAACTTGAACCTCCATGATGACTTACAGCAAAATCCTGCAGGACTTAACTTCAAGCAGCTGTCTATGAGTGAAGCATTTTGACATATCTGTCTCCAAAAAGAGGCCTTTCTGAATAGGCTGCCGCTTCTAGGTCTCAACCCCCTTAAACTCCAGTTCATGGTGAACAAATTACACCAAGGGTGGAATTTAGATTGATTTGGGCTTGCATCACCCTCTAGTGCTAAAATGGTGATTACATCCATGCAACCTCTTAGTGAATTCAGACTTAGCACACCATCTGGTCTTGAAATGATAGAAATGGCACAGGTAAGAATGGGACTAGTGTAAAGGCCAGCATTAACAGATGCTGATTATAAAGACTAAATTAATTCTAATAGCTCAACAGTTTCTTCCTATATTTTAGGAGGAGTAATACATTTTAATATTTATGGTAGATAAAGGTTATAAAAATTCAATGATGGTAATAATGAAGTATGTTAGCCTGTTTTCAACTTGTTTCTAATGCCACAACCCAGTGAAATCTGTCCTCCTTTGAAAAAGTTATGGCCTATATAGACAAATGTCAAACCAGGAATAGTGGGTTTCTTAGTGACTACCTCCAGGGAAGGAAGTGTCCTGGTGTTCTGAGCAAAAAAGAGAAGGGGAAGAGTAGATGACAAGCTTTGCCAATGACAGAATGGTGCCACTCACAAGTCGACTTGGTCTTCCCCACTTAACCCAATCTGTATATTCCCTCATATATTTGCCCAGAAATTTATTTTCTAAGTGATTCTACATCTTGTCAAGTTCATGATCACCAGCAACTATCACAATTAGAGCAATACTGATTTGACTATCCTAGTGTATGCACAAAATTGTTGTTTATTCTGGCTTCTGCTCTCCACTAAATTTGATTAGAAACTTTAGAATCTGACTCTTCAGCTGCCCCCCACTTGATCTAACCATTTGATTCTACTTGACTACTTAGTGTTTCCATGGCTCCTGGAGCCTACCATGCCTATCTGAGAATCTCTCCACAATAACACACTTTCCTCTCCTTCTATTGAAGCCCTCCCTTTTCCAACTTTCCTGTTCCCTTTGGATCTACTTGCTCCGTCTCTTCCTTAAGCCATCCTCTCAGTTCCTTCCTGCAGTCTCCCGACTTCCTTAAGCAGTCCTGGGCCTGTTTCTCTCTTAGCTCTCTCTTAAACATTGCAACAAGTCCCTCCTGTGAAGTTTCATGACCCATTCTGTCTTCCTCCATAGACTAAGAAATTTTGCTCCCTATTTTACTACAAATAGCTTGGCCTCAGTGGCCAAAGATTAACACATTTGATTTCCAAATTCTCTCATATAGTAAGAACTTCTGCCACTGTTATGGGATGGTCCTTCTGTATGCTGTGAAAATGTATTTCTCTCATTGATTGTCAATAAAGTTTTTTTCAATCTATGGCAAGACAGATTAAGTTTAGGTGAAAGAATCAAAGTAGGACTAGAGGTAGAGGGAGAGAGTCAAGACAGAGGCCTCAAGCTGCTCAAGAAGCAGGATGCTGTAGGACCAGTAAGCAATGGACCACATGGCATTAAGTAGATTAATAGGAATGGGTTAATTTAAATAGCTACTTAATAATAAGCCCAAGCTATCAGCCAAGCATATATAATTGATATAAACCTCTCTGTGATAATTTGGGAAGTGGCTGCTGGGTATTTGGGAGTTGCTGGCAGGACAGAAACTCAGCTTCATTTACATGCTACTGCATAAACAAATGATCCGCAAAACTCTTATATATAAACACGCTCTGCTCTACACTCCCAAGTATCTCTTATCTCTGAAGTTTTCCTACTTCTACTCTTAAAAACCTTTTATCTCTATGAATTTTCTGTCCTCTGCTCTCAAAATAAAATCTCCTAAAATTATGCTGAAAGCCACTTCAAAACTTTTAAGTTCATTGGACATGGCTTAAAATGTATAAAATCTGTAACAAAAGTTAGATTAAAACTAATAGCAATAGGTTAATGCTTAAAAATCTATACATAGTTAATCTTAATTTGCTACAACATACTATATATGTGGTTCAACTCTTGTTCAGAATATGCTGCATATGTAAGTTGGAATCAACTCTTGTTTGGGAAAATAGATGATTTTAAATAACTACCATGTGGCTGACAGCCATATTTACTAAGTTAAAGGAGATACATGTCATGTGATTTCACCACCATCTTAAGATGATCACATGTTATAAACCAATTAAGGCAACACCTAAAAGAGATGACTAAAAAGGGGGGATTAGGGTAAGGTAGAAATTTGGTGGAAGGGAAACTCCCAGTAATATACAAGGATGACCCCAGCTCAGACTCCAAACAAATAGGGATACATAGTGTAAACTGTCCACCTCCTGTCACCAGGCAAGACTTCCAGTGGAGAGATTGACACATAACAAGTGACATAACCTTTTATATTCAGTCTGTACTGTCTATGAGATATGCTGGCATAATAGCACAAAGATTGTGGGAGTGGTGAACCAATGACAGCTCCAGCCTGAGGCACATGCCATGAGAATGAGTCCACCCCTGATACTGCCTTGAGCACTAGGAACCAGAGTCTGGATGGCACAGAGACCTATGATATAACCAAATATGATTGGAGAAAAAAAATGTCAATATAATGATGCCTAACAATAACTTGCTAAACTCATAAATTTGTGCCTAGTCCAATAGTGATGCAAAATGAATTATTAGTAATAACCTGGAGCCAGATATTGGGGTGAAAAACTGAGAGATCATAGAAATAGGACAAGTCACAGAAAACTTCACCTCACCAACACCTCAGTCTCCAAAGGGACCTACTTCCTGTATACTCACACCCATAAGCTTTTCTGTTCTCCCATCTAATTTCCTCTTTCCACCCAGCTACATCACTTCCTCCTCCTGCCCTGCTCTGTCACTTTCTGTCTGCCTGCACAGACCTCCAGACTTTTATGGTTAGTGCTGGGATTAAAGGTATATACCACCACTCCTGGCTCTGTTTCCTATGTGGCCTTGAACCCACAGAGATCCAGATGGATCCCTGCCACCCAAATGATAGGATTAAAGGCATGTGCTACCATTGCCTGACATCTATGTTTACTATAGTGGCTGGCTTTTTCCTCTGATCCTCAGATAAACTTTATTAGAGTACACAATATTTTAGGGACAAAATCATCACCTCATTTCCCCTTTTTGTATAAAATAAAAATAGTTAGTTATAACTAATATTCAGAGAGGCATCATCCAGAAACTGATGGAAACAGATGCAGAGACCCTCAGTCAAACATTAATCTAAGCTCAGGGAATCTGACTGAAGAAAAGGATGAAGGATTAAAGGAGCAGAGGGTTCAGGCCATGACAAGAAGCCCCACCATGTCAACTAAAACCTGGCTCATAGACGCTTACAGAGACTGAACCAATAACCAGGGAATCTGCATGAGACTGACTTAGGCTCTCTGCATGTATGTGACAGTTGTATAGCTTGGTCTTATTGCGGGACTCTTAATGATGGGGGCAGTGGCTGTCTTTGACTTTGCTGGCTCTGGGGACCCTATTCTTCATATCAGGTTACCTTGCCCAGCCTTAGTATAAAAGGAGGTGATTAGTCTTACTGCAACTTGATATGCCATATTATTATGACATCCAAGGGAGGCTTGCAATTTTCTGAATAGAAATCAAGAACAAATTGAGCGGAGGAGAAGTGGGTAGAAGGGACTTGGAAGACAGCAGGGAGGGGAAACTGAAGTCTGGATGTAAAATAAATAAATAAATAAATAAATAAATAAATAAATAAATAAATAAATAAAAAATATGTGTATGTATCATATATAGGATTATATTATAATATATAATATATAATAACATATATAGGATTGCAGGATAGACATGATCATATATATATATATATATGTGTGTGTGTGTGTGTATGTGTATACACATATATATATATATGTAAATCACACACATGCACCACATACACACACTCACTCACACACAAGCATTCAAACACATGGGGACCATCCCTATTCAAACCACAATAAATACTCTTTTTTTTTTGTATTTCCTACATCTTCAGCAGGCACCTCAGTCTGGGCCCTTTGTCATTCTTCATGGATTGAGATGTTATAATTTCCCATTGAATTTTATTACAGAACATAGTAACATCAAGAAATGTCCCCAAAGAATCCCCTGTACTTCAGATATAATCTTCCCTACCTCCATTGTGAAGAAACAATTCAATTTCCTGAGTCATTCATCACTCCTAACATTGCTGTCCCTTTCTTTGCCTGTTGGCTTAAGAGCATAAAAAGCCCAAAATAGTCAGGGGAAGTCTGAGCTTCAGTTCAGTGTAATTTTTATTGTACATTCTGGCAGGAGTGTGTCTTACTCTGGAATCAAATCTTCTAGGCCAACAGAACTTAAGCTCACAGAAACACAAGTATTTTAAAATGTGGAAGCAGCTTTTATCCCAAATAGTGATGAAATACTCAAAAAAGGCAAGTTAGATTAGAAATAATTCAAGCTTAAAGCTGTGCCATGGTAGCACATACCTTTCTTCCCATCACTTGGCATGCAGAGGCAAATGGATCTGAGTTCAAAGCCAGTCTGGTCCACAGAGTAAGTTTCAGGACAGCCAGGGCTACACAGAGAGAAACCTTGTCTCAAAAAGCAAAAAGATTATAATAACTGGACTTAACAACAATTCAGGTGAGAACTCAGGATATGAGAACTGAAATGAGAACCCAAATCTTCCCAGAAACTAAGAATGTGATTATAATAAAATTGTTGGTAAAATTCCAAAAGAGAAAAACTTTAAAATGAGAGGATGTAAGAGGAAAACACACACACACACACACACACACACACACACACACACACACACACGGAAATTTTTTGAAGAATTTTAAAATCAGTCTTTTAAGTATAGCTATTCTTTGTCCTATGAATTTTCAATGGCACAAAATCAACCTCCATTCTATTTGTCATATACAATTATAAATCATGTAGATATAAATCATAACTTTGAACTTTGGTCTCTATAGACATGTGGAAATGTGGTCATATTATGTCTTTTATTATTTCACACAGCTGTGAGGGTAGCTCTCCATCAGCCATAGCATCACCAAGGCAAACAACTGCACATGTTGCTGAGCTGAGATGTTCAGCATATTAGATATACTTAATGTAATTTTACTCATATCATTTTATATTTACACTGGTGTTATAAGGGCATAACCAAAAAACAGTTATGTGGCATTTCTGCACAAGACAAAACTATTATCTTACATAATAGATTTTAAAATGAGTATTGATATGTTGATAGAGTACACACACATACACACACACACACACACAATCCTATAGATTAGTTTAAAACATTGATATATCTTCCAATATATCTATATGGAATATAGATGTGTGTGTGTGTGTGTGTGTGTGTGTGTGTGTGTGTGTGTGTGTCTGTGTTCGTGTGTAATTAGAGTAAGAATAGCACACATAGGCTCATATGGTTAAGTGCTTAGTCATTATAGGAGTGCCACTAGTTGGAAAAGATTAGGAGATGTGACCTTTTTTGGTACTTGTGGGCTTGTTGGAGAAAGTGTGTCACTGTGGGTGGGTTTTGAGATGTCAAAAGCCCAAGCCAGGTCCAGTGGCTTTCTCTGTTCCTGCTACCTGTAGATCCAGATGTAGAATTCTCAGCTACCTCTCCAGCACCATGTCTGCCTGACTAAGCCTCTGAAACTGTGAACGAGCTCCAATTAAATGCTTTATTGCTGCCATGGTTATATGCCTCATTACAGAACACTGACTAAGACATATCTTCTTTCAAACTTAATAGGTATTTTTGAAGACTTAATTAAAATTAAAAATAAAATAAGTCAAAAAGGAATGTCTTGAAATTGAATTGTACAGATCTTTTGAATATAAAATCCCAGGGCCACCACATCATGGATTACTTGTTAGTGACTTCCTCACATCCTCTTTCACTTCTTGGAAAGGAAAGTTTTTATTTTCCACTGCATACTTGAATATTTAAATATGTTTGTAAATGACATTTTGCCTTAAAATAATATTTGCAAAAATTTCCCACTCATTAAACATGTTATAATATGGAATTATATTGAATGATATCACTTATTTTTTCTTACAAAAGTAGAGATTTGGAAAATAGTTAATTTATTACAATAATAATGCTCTTTTCATTTCTTCAGGAAATTGTAAATAGAGTTAATTAATTTTCAAATATAAATCATATTACATGACCATTATTTCACATCCTATTAAAAGGAACGATCTCTTTGATCTTTGTTGACATTTACTTAAGAATTTTGTGCCACCTTTGTGACAATAGGGCATCTTATCTGTAGAAGTCTTACCCTACTTTATGATCTTGCCTTAGCCTCATGTCTGAATCATGAAGCATCATAACTGAAGGTAGATGTTTATTCCCTTCCTTCTATCCTTTTTATTTTAATTAAAAATAAAATACTATGTATGTATGGGTTCCTGTGTTAGAATGTAGGCAACAAATGTCATGATATGCATGTGGAGGCCCAAAGTCATGCTCAGGTGACACTTTCTATCTTCTGTATTGTTTGAGACACAGGCTGTATCTTTTGTTGGTCACTACTCTATGGATCCAGGCAGCTACCCTTTTAGTTTTTGAGTTTCTCCTGTCTCCACCTCTCATATTACCATAGGAACACTTGTATTACAGATGTTTACTGTAATACCAGGCTTTATAAAGGTTCAGGGATTTGAAATCAGATCCTTGCACTTGTGGAACAAACATTTTTACCTACTGAGCCATTTCCCTAGCCATCCAGTATACTTTTAATGAATTTGGTCAAGCTTAGCATGTCTAAGAACTCTGCATACTTCACTGGCAAGGACATTGGGTTTATAACTTTCTTTGTTGGATGATAGTTGTTAAAAACTCAATTTCTTGAAGTCAAATAAGTATTCTGAGTTTATATTTCTTCCTTTTAACTTAGGAATTTTGTCTAAAGCATTTCTTCCATTTCCAGAGGTTTCAGTCAGAATTTATTGCTTAAAAGATTGCTACTAACTTTATTTTATTGTGCCTTTAATGATTTTGGGATATTGGATGATGTCAAATTATTTTTCCTAAAGTTGATATTTTCCTTTGTAAAATAAAACTTTCAATTAGTTTAAAGGCTTTTTAAATATATTAAACTTTTATAGAAAAAGGCTGAATTTGCTCATTTTCTGGAGACTGTCTTTCTCTAATCTCATGTAATTGTTAGAATTTCTAATTTTTACTTTGAGCTGGGTGGTGATGGTGCATGCCTTTAATCCCAGCACTCGGGAGGCAGAGCCAGGCAGATCTCTGTGAGTTCGAGGCAAGCCTGGTCTACCAAGTGAGTTCCAGAAAAGGCAGAAAGCTACACAGAGAAACCCTGTCTCAAAAAAAAAAAAATCAAAAATAAATAAATAAATAAATAATAAAAATAAAAATAAAAATTTTACTTTGAATACACATCATAGATTTAAATTGACTTATTTTTCTAGCATATACTCTTTCTAGGAGATGTATGCATTTATTTTATGGGTATTTCATATTTTATTATCTCAGAAGTCTCAGAAGCCATTTAGTTCCTATGCTTAAGCATGTTTTTTTTTTGAAATCTATTCATTCAGTTTACTTATCCAACTCCTACAGAGATCATTTTGATCTTTCATCACTATTCTCCCCCAAACTTTTAAAACTTCTCATATATTTTTTCACAGAAAAATTCTTTACCTTCATTTTATGGGAAAACAAGTCATGGGTTCAGAAAAATATTATTGTTTTTTAATGCCAGTTATAGAAATCTCTCTTCTTTCCAACTGATAAAGCACTGGGGTTATTCTTCCCACAAAAGGATAATCTCTTTGCTTAGGAGATTGTTGCTGCCTCTTTTTCATCAGCCATATCCTAAAGTCTAGGTCTGTCTCTCATGTGCCTCAGCTCCTTTGTTTCAAGTCATTCTTCCCTATCTGTCATTGAACTGAACTGAATGTAAGAAGAGAACTGGAGGAGGAGGAGGAGCAGGAAGAGGAGGAAGAGGAGGAAGAGGGGAATATTTATTTTTGTTATTAAGCTTTTTTTCCTGTATTTTAAAAGGAAAGTGAAGAAAAACTTTACACTTCCTAATAACCTATTAAAAAACCATAACATTGGCAGTGTATGTGCCTACAAAATGAAATAAAATACTTCCTGATTGATATTTTGGTTTTAGTGACCATATGAAACTTAGGGTTAAATGTTTTATCTAACTGACTTCACGTTTCATGTTAATATACTAATGAACATATATTTTATAAATATCTGTGGTGGTATTATGTTCCCCAAAATATTGTGTGTTCCCCGAAATAAAATTATCTGGGCTCAGAGAACAGGATGGCCACAATATTAAACATGAGGATAGGCAGTGGTAGCACACACCTTAAACCCAGCACTCGGGAGGCAGAGCCAGGTGGATTTCTGTGAGTTCAAGGCCACAGTAGAAATAGCCAGACATGGCGACACATGCCTTTAATCCCAGAAATCCAGCCTTTAATCCTAGAGAGTGATGGCAGAAAGTAGAAAGATATATAAGGTGTGAAAACCAGAAACTAGAAGCATTTGACTGGTTAAGCTTTAAGCCTTTGGAGCAGCAGAGTTCAGCTGAGATTCATTCTGGATGAGGACTCAGAAGCTTGCAGTTTGAGTGAAACAAGACCAGCTGAGGAACTGGCAAGGTGAGGTAGCTGTGGCTTGTTCTGTTTCTCTGATCTTCCAACATTCACCCCAATACTTGGCTCAGGTTTGATTTTATTAATAAGAGCATTTAAGATTCCTACTATAAATACCTGTCCTCTTTTGGGTCAAATTTTAACTATAGAATTAACTTAAGAAATAAAGTTTATATCTTGCAGGTTATTCTTGACCATATGTGTACAATATGGCTTTAATTTGTTCCTTGGACTAATGCACATGAGGTCTTCCTTGGAGACTCCTATGATACTTTGTTGGTGATGTTATTCTTGACTTTATTCATGACTAAGTACAGCATGTCCTTGAACAGCAGTAACAACAATCTTAGGAACATGCACATAACAATTTATCTTGTCAAAGACTCTGAAATATTTGATGTTAATATTTGCATAATTGAAAGCATTTCAAAGATACCTCTAGAGTAACTAATTAACACCATTCCTGAACATTGACACACTTAACTATTCTACATACTAATTGATTCTGCTATTTTGAACTTTTAGTCTTGCATTTTATCTGAGTATATTTAAAGGGTAGATGATGGATCAACTTTGTGTCTTTTAACCATTATCTCTCTGAATAAGCATGAGTCCAATAAAACATAAGAGAAACATGAAAATCAAGTAAGGAAAGAATGGCCTGATGGAGACGCATATTTGACCATTAAACACAAAACAATCATGAATTTAAAAATCAGTCCCATTCTGAAGAGATCAGCAGGATTAGGGACAATAAAGAGGGTAATGAGGTGAATATGAACATAATGCATTAAGTAATGCATCTAAATATTATATGGTGTATTATATTGACAGATTTTCATATGTTGAACCATCCTTGCATCCCTGGGATGAAACCTACTTGGTCATGATGGATAATTTTTTTGATGTATTCTTGGATTCGGTTTGCCAATATTTTGTTGAGTATTTTTGCATCATTGTTCATGAGGGCGATTGTAATTCTCTTTCTTTGTTGCATCTTTGTTTGGTTTGGGTATCAGGGTAATTGTAGCTTCATAGAAAGAGTTTGGCAGTGTGTATCTAAATACTATAATGAAGCTTTTATGTATAACTAATATATGTTAAAAATAAATTTAAGAAATCAGAAAAATAACTGCAACAGACAGCAGTTTAAAAGGCATATTTTGCTAGAAATTTAACATGCAATTCATAGAATATTACACAATTGAAAATGTAAGAAATTCAATATTCTAATATAATTTAAAGTGACTTTAGTTATATAATGACTAACAAACGATTTTAAAAAAGCAAAAATATCAGAATAAAGCACAACATATAAAGAGATAAGATAGGGAGAATATTAGAGTTAGATGAAGTGCATTAATCCAGGAAAAGAAACAAAATATAATTTAAAATTTAAGAAGTAGAGATCTGTAGTCAACAGTGATTATGTTTATCAATAAGTAAGAATTAAGAATTATGATAAGACAATTTTGTGCATGGAATTTAGAGAGAGAGAATGATACATTCTGGCTGGAAAAGAATGAATAATAGAAGGATGAAGTTGAAGATTTATGTAAAAGTTGGGTTAAACAAGTTGAGTTTCATTTATAATGTGTCAAGAAATGATAAAGTTAGCAGACATCATCTGGGAGACATTTTTAGAAAATGACCTGACTTGCTACACAGACCGAATTGAACTAAAACTACCTTTGTTTAATGACAATATATTGGACATCACTTTCTTTAGAGAGATCAAAAAGTTTTCAGATTCTATGAGCTTTTTTGGACCCTAATGGTAGAGGCACAGTTGTGTCCTTCTCTCCATTTATTTATTTGTATTGGATTACCTATTTATTGATTCATTATTTTTATCAATAAGCAAGATAAAAACATTCAGATTGGCATATATGAACAAATGTTGCTTCCTTTTCCAGTTCTCCTTGGTCTACAAAAAGAAAGCCCAAGAGCATGCTGCTTTAGCTCAAAACACCTTGCTTCTTTACAAGGAAAACATTTGTTATTCCCAACACTGATTCAGGACACATAATCCTCCATTCTTCATCCACATCATAAGCAGCTACTTCTGTGGCAATGTTTTTCTCACAGAAAGTGTGAAGCTTCTGTGGGTGACTCACCTCAATGAGTTTCAGATTCCCATTGACTAGAAAGAACATAGCAAACTTCATCTTGACACAGTTGTTCATCTATAAGGCACCATGTAAAGGAGTATACATTCTTTTTATTAAGCTAGTATTAGCCTGATGCCAAACCAAAACAAGAAGCAGCTAAAAAGGAAAATTATCATCCACCCTCTCTAATGAACATAATTACAAAACTTATCGATAAAATAAATACTTGCAAACTGAATTAAAAATGTATCTGAATGAGGATCCACAATGCTTAAGGTAGTTTTAGTCCAGAGATGCAAGGATGATTCAACATAGATAAGTTAGTAAGTGTAAGATGCCATATAAATAGACCCAATGGAATCTGCTTTTCTAACCTCCTTGATTATTGTAGATTTCATTCTATGAACTAATAAAAGTGTGACAGATATACTCATGCAAGATGAAAGCTATGGACCATATTTCAGAGTCATACAACCCAGTGCAGCTGCAATTCTCTAGGGTAAATAAAGATGCATTGAGATAAAGGAGAAATAAAATAATACTTGAAATATACTAATAACAGATAATAGGAAAAGAATGTCATCCTTAATCAAGAAGATGGTACATCTAAGACCATTTTATAAAATTTGAATAGTCACTGCCAAATAAAGCAAGAAAAAATAAACACCTTAATTTTCTATAAATGGAAAGATATTTTCTTAACTTGCTGAAAATCATCTACCAGAAATTTCTGTAAACAAAATACTTAAAGATGAAGTAACAGAAGAGATCCCAATAAAGTTGGGAATAATTATGTTACCTACTATCATTATAATTATGCTACACAGTCATGGTAGACTGAAATAAATCACTTTTCTCAACAGCAAAACTCATGCCCTTAAAACAATACATAAAATGCAAACACACAAAAAAGGTCTAAGGAATTTCCAATTAAGGACAGATGCATTTTTAAATTGTATTTATTTATTTTGTGTGAGACCATGCATGCATGTGGAGATAATGTAACAAGTTGTAGGAGTCTATTCTCTCCTTCCACCAGACCATGAGGCTTAGAAGCAAGCACTTTTTCCCAGAGCCATCTCTCAAACATATAAAGATTCTTAAGTAGATGGAATACAGGAGACTTTTGATTGATAATGGGAATCTATGAATCATTATATGGCAATTTCTAGACATATTTCCTTCATTTTTAAACAATCATTAAAATTTCATAACAAACATAAAAAGTTAAGTACATTATAACTTTATAGATTAACACATTGAAGAACCATAAACTGAAGTTCCTAAGGTCATATTGCCAACAAATTTCCAAATGAATTGGCTCAAAAGACTTTACATCTTACAATGTAAAACCAACCTGTTTGTTTACCATGCCTTTACAAGAACAGTGTAACAACCAACCTTACAGGCTTTGAATTTTACATGTAAGAAATTTCTACAACCTGGGATATTGCATAACTGTAATTTATATACTCTCCCAAGCTCCTGAACCAGAGTAATTCATGTGTGTTATGGCAATAATTTACTGAAAATAGCAAACATAGGCTGAAAACAGTCTTATGAAATAATATCCACCATAAATTGTCAAGCATATTGTAAAGTTGTTGCTTTACAAACAATGATGTTATCAGTACTATCTGTTATCTGGATCTGTTGGAGTCTATGACTTAATCCTTTGCAAATTCTGTTAATGATTTCTATACAGTATCACTCACTCATTCCCCTTGTGATTCTTTTTCTGCTGTTCAATAAAAGAACACACAGACTTTTGTGAGGATCAAATGCACTCAAACAGGCATGCAAAGACACATATAAATAGACAATACAAAACAGATTCACAAGACAGTATCAGGTGGGCCTAGATTCATTCTCATACAACCATAGACAAGAGAACAGAAGAGGCAAGGAAAATAAAGTAAAACTCAAACCTGGGTTTTCTCTTTGTTAAATATCACCCAAAAGAAGTACTTTTATTTATTTCCTTAATGTGACACCAATGCATTACTGATGATTCAGAGTTTATTATCAATATATTAAAACTGATTACAGTATATGATCCATAAACTATATCATGTGGCAAGTTTATTTTTAAAGTAACTGATACATTATTTCACCTCATCTTTTTTATTTTTCTCTATACATCTGTAAAATAAAATTGTGTCCTTATATGAAGAACTATTAATTTGTTGTTTTAGTCTTTAAACAAATATGCATTAGTTTTAGAATTAAATCCAAGCTCCTCAAATGTCTTATAAAGTTACATATGATTTTTTTTCTAGAAATTTATGCAACCTCTTAAGTATCATTATTTCCATTCATACTATTTACAACACCCTGGTTTCCTTTCAGTCTTAATTCTGTTTAGTTTGGGATCAACTGAAAGTCATTCACATATGATTTTCTTGCTAAAATTTCATGGTCCATACACTTCCCATGGCCAGTACTGGTTATCATTCAACCTAAATCTACTACATTCTCTACAGACCCGCCATCTCCATTTAAAAGGAGCTTCCCTCACCTGGCGGCAGTGACACAATAATACACGCTTTTAATCCCAGCACTTGGGGGGCAGAGCCAGGCAGATCTCTGTGAGTTTGAGGCCATCCTGATCTACAGAGCAAGATCCAGGACAGGCACCAAAACTACACCCTGTCTTGAAAAATCAAACAAAAAAGAGATTCCCTCATATTCTTATGTCAGCCCCTCAATTTTACTTCCTATATTTTATTTCAAAGTAGTCTATTAATTTTTGTCAAATTTATTATTAGGACATGAATGCTATCAAGACAAGAGCTATATGTATCTTACTCAAGTTTGTTAGCTCCTAGATACGGATATAAATAATAGTGATTCAATAAAAACAGGCATCATGGCTCTTGCCATACTTGAAAAGCTGAGGCAGAAGGACCATGATGTGTTCAAGGACAGCTTAGGCTACATAATATGTTTCATGACAGACTGACCTAAAGAACAACAATATGTCTCAAAACAAAACAAGTACCTTGGCCTTTACCCAAAGAAACAAATAAATAAAAAACATTGATTAAGAAAAATGGATATCATCAGCTCATGAGAAAGTAGCATTTTTCATAAAGTTAATTTGGCAAATGACAAATACTAAGGAATAAGATGCTACTATATCCTCATAAGCTGCATATCCTAAGTCTCAAGTCTTACTTAATTTAAGTGTGATGAAGCCATTATAAACATCACTGTGAGCTGTCATGTTGACTAATTACTTCACACTAAATTCTAAAGCAAATTTGATTTTGATATAAACCCCTTTGCTTAATTTTTTTTCTCATTCAAGTATAAATTAATCATGCCAACCTCACTGTCTAAAGAAAAGACCTCTGAATGCGAATCTTTCCCCTAGGTGTCTCACTCTCCCCTAACTTATTCAATATCCCTACCATTCATATACCATACTCCCCAAACAGAGTCTTCCTTAATATTTCTTTTGCCTTATGGTGATATTTTATTTGTACTGAAATGTGATTTTTTTTTTCCAGAGTTGAGGACCAAACCCAGGGCCTTGAGCTTGCTAGGCAAGTGCTCTACCACTGAGCTAAATCCCCAACCCCTGTGATTTTATTTGTATGTTAATAAATAAAGTTGCTTGGGGATCAGAGCTAATAGCAAGCTGTAGCAGAAGCTGGGTGGTAGTGGCACATGCCTTTAATCCCAGCACTTGGGAGGCAGAGCTAGGTGGATCCCTGTGTGTTCAAGGATACAGCCAGCATGGAGACACATGCCTTTAATCTCAATACCAACCATAGAAGACCTGGAGGTCTGTACAGACAGGCAGTGAAGAGGAGGTCATGTGGTTGGGTTTACAACCAATGAGAAGGCAGAACAGAAAGTCAATAAAAGGACAGACACACAGGAAGTAGGTCTCTTGCTGAGTGAAGGGAAGGACAGCAGTGGCAGTAAGGGTAAGAAAAGGTTTTTAGCTCTTAGCTATTGCTCTGACCTCTTGGGCGTTTAACTCTGAAATTGGCTCTGTGTTTCTTATTTAATAAGACTGCTCATCTACATTGCCTTTTTCTATTAAGGCAAATATGTCATCAACCCCTAAAGTTCACAAAATTCTCTCCAGTTAAATCTGAGTGAAGATGAAGACCCTAGTGAGAGTCAAGATACTTCCTAGATATTTTGCCTTTAGTGTTAATGGCACAGGATGTCTTGCATTAAAATAAACAAAGCCCATTGGAAAGGGATGAGGAGCAATTCCCCTATCTGTAGCTAGTGCTGCCTAAAAATACTCTGCTATGAAACATCAAAAGAAATGACGTGATGATGGAAATATGTGCACAATATGACCTCAGATACAATACCAGAAGGAGGGGCCTCCACACAAATGGTATGGCATGGAGAAATAAGCTCTGCAAGAACATGTAGAGAAATTCTGTTCAGAATAGATTTTGCCAGTCTGATACTTATACAGTTATATGTGTGACTGAGATTAAACATCCTGGCAGTAGGATCAGGATCCATCCCTGGTGAATGAGCTGTCTTTTTGGAGCCCATTACCTATGGTAGGACACCCGGAACAGCCTTTATGCAGGGAGAGAGTCTTGGACCTGCCTCAAATGAATGTACCAGGCCCTACTGACTCCCCACAAGAGGCCTTACCTTGTTGGAGGAGTGAATGGGGAGATGGGTTTGTGGGGAAGTGGGATGGGCAGGAAGAGGGAAGAGAGGGGAATGTAAGCAGGTTTCCAGCAACAAGGGGGATCTATGGTTGGTATGTAAAATGGAAAAAAAATTCTTAATAAAAAAGACAAAAATAACCCCAATTTTTCACATACTTTTCATATTATCCTGAGCACAGAGCAATAACATTATCTTCATTATATTCTGTTATATTTCAGATTAGAAACATTACCCTAGGGCTGGAATTGATAGCTCATCAGTTAATAACACTTGTTACTCTTGTAGAGGACTCAGTTTCAATTCCCAGCACTCACATGGTGGTTCACAACAGTCTAAAACTCCAGTTCCAGGTTATCCAATATCATTTCTGGCTATTGTGAGCACCAGGCATACAAATGGTACACATACATACATACAAGCAAAACACTTCTATACATAAAGTAAAAATAAACTCTAAATTAAAATAAAATAATAAAGACATATTAACAAAAGAAAAATAAAAAATAAGCCTAAGTTAAGTGCATGCTCAAAACATAGAGTAAAGCAACTTACTTTTTAGAAAATATTGCTGCTGACATTAAATCTATATCTACCCTTCATAACCCACCATAACTGATCCTACATGTTAGTTTTATGAATATGGATACCTATTAAAAATAATTAGTTAATAAGCTGATAGAATACTTAAATTAAAAATGACATCTGATTTCCTTATATGCATGTGTATGTATATACATACACATGCAATACATAAAGTGTAAAATAATTAATATATACTTATATATGATATTGTATTCTCAGTGAATTTATTGGTAAATTGTTGTAAAATATTGATTTATCACTTATGAAAATTTCATGAAACCCTCCATAAGTGTCCCATGGCTTCTGCATGATTGATTCTTATTCAATCAGCTTTCAGCAAAAATAGCATAAAGTCATTTTCACTCCAAATTAAAAATACTGCCTTTTGTAATCAATGTATTACTAAATTACAATGTTAGCATATAGATGTGAAAGTGAACTATATTGCCAGAAATGAGGCTTCACTAAAATAAATGAGCTCATAAGAGTAATTATTTTATATCTATGAGAACCGTAATTTCTAATACATCATATGCCTGTTTCAACAATGTATATAGGAAAGGTAGGACTTTGTGAATTACAACCCATAAAAACTTATTGCAATTAATCTTGAGTATGCATTGCCCCATTATAATTAATTTTTAAAAGTTTTTATGCAAACAGTCATAAATTTCCAAAAGATTTTGTAATTAGACATAAATGTACTATTTAATAAACCTTAAAATTCTGAAGATCGGTAGAGTCAGAATCACAATCTCTCTATAAATGTACATTTTTAAGTGTTATTTTCAGATTCCCTCACACACAAACTTGGTTGAAGTTTGTATTCAATTTCCATATATGGTTACTTATAAAAGTTGTTGCAAAAGATTGTTCTTCCAGACATCAGGTTTTATACAGCAGTGATTCCTTTGTATATTCCAAATCTATGCCATTCTGTGAAAAAATACTTGGAGACATAAAAGCTAGCTAAATATGTGAGATACCCAGTTGAACAAATCTTACTTCTACTCAAAAAAGTGATATATGCCCCTGTAGACTCAAACTTCCCTGTCTCAGAGAATGATACATTACCATAGTGGGTGGGACACAGGCCTGGATTTTATGTCTAAGCAAACTGTTTACATCTGACTCAGTCTCTCACTAAGAGATTACTCTTCTTGATTCCTAAAAGGCAATGTTCAATTTAGAACTAAGTGATCATGACCCAATTTCCCACTTGAACATTTTTCTGGTGACATGCATGGAACACTTCTTTTTCTTTCCTTTTTGAAAATTTATTGTTCTCTCATATATTACATCTTGACTGCAGTTACCCCTACTTCCTCTCCTCCCAGTCCTCCTCCCCATCTACCCTCTCCCCCAGATCCACTCCTCCTCCATTTCACTTCAGACAAGAACAGGAGTCCCAAGGTAATCAACCAAGCATGGCATGTCATGTTGCAATGAGACTTGGCAGCTCCCCTTATATTAGGAGTGGACTAGACAACCCTAGAAAAGGGTCTCAAAAGAAGGGAAAAGAGTTAGAAACAGCCTTCACTCCCACTGTTAGGTGTCCCACAAGAGCACCAAACTGCACAATCATAATATGTATGCAGAAGACCTAAGTCGGACTCATTCCGGCTCCCCAATTGTCTCTTCATTCTCCCTTGAGCCACTATGAGCCCAGGTTTGTTGATTCTGTGGGTTTTCTTGTGGTGTCCTTGACCTCTTTGACTCCTATAATCCTTTCTATCAAGTATTACCCAAGCTCCACCTAAAGTTTAGCTATGGGTCTATGCATCTGTTTCCATCAGTTGCTAGACAGAGCCTCTGTGATGATGATTATGCCTGGGTCCTATATACAAGTATAGGAGAGTATCATTAGGAATCATTTAACTGATTTTTTTTTCTGAACATATTTAGTTCTATTCCATGTCTCTGGACTATCCATCCTCTGGTTCCTGGAACTCCAGACAGTGTCAGGGGCAGGATCCCTTTCCTTGACTAGGTTTCAAGTTGTACCAATCATTGGTTGGCCACTCCCACAAATTCTATGTCACCTTTATCCCAGCACAACTTGCAGGCAGGACAAATTTTAAGTGAGAGGCTTTGCGGCAGGTTTGGTGTTCCAATCCCTCCACTGAAATCCTTCCCTGGTTACAAAAGCCTGGATCAGGCTCCACATCCCCCATTATTAGGAATTTTCCCTGTGGTTACCCTCATACTTTCCTAGGAGATTCCAGTGTACAAGTTTTCTACCTTCCCCCTGAAATGCCACCTAATTCCCATCCTCTGTACCTTCAAAACCCCTACCTGTTCCATCCTGTTACTATCCCAATCCACCCCAGTCCACCAGTAAAATCTATTATATTGCCCCTTGCCATGGAGATCTCTGTGTTCCCTTTTGAGTCCTCCTTGTTACTACCTTCTTTGGGTCTGAGAATTGGAGCATGATTATCCTTTACTTCACAGCTTATCTCCACCTATAAGTGAGTGCATACCATGTTTATCTTTCTGGATTTGGATTGCCTCAATCAGGGTGATTTTTTCCAGTTCCATCCATTTGCTTGCAATTTTTATGATGTCATTGTTTTCAACAGCTGAGTATTACTACATTGTATAAATGTACCACATTTTCTTTATCCATTCTTCAGTTGAGGGGCATCTAGGTTCTTTCCATTTTGGGGCTATTATGAATACAGCTGCTATGAACATAGTTGAGCAAGTGTCCTTGAGTAGGGTGGAACATCCTTTGGGTATATGCCTAGGATTGGTATAGTTCAGTCTTGAGGTAGATTCATTCCCAATTTTCTGAAAAGCTCATATTAATTTTAAAATTGCTGTGCAAGTCTTCACTCCCACCAGCAGTGGAAGATTGTTCCCCTTGCTCCACATCCACACAAGTATGAGCTGTCACTTGTTATTTGATCTTAGCATTTCTGACAGGTGTAAGATGGAATCTCAGAGTCATTTTCATTTACATTTACCTGATGAACAAGGATGTTGACCATTTCTTTGCTGTAAGCCACAGAAAAATGTAATGGAACTCAGCTTCTGTCACAAAAGCTACTACTTGAAAAACTCAAGGACTTTTCCAAAGGTCAAGCCATGGCTTAAGAAGTCTTGGTGATATTTTAGCTTTTGTATATATATACAAAAAGCTGGTTCCTGCAATGACTTTCTTGTACTGCTATACATGCTTCCAAGAACTCCTAACAGTGTATTTATCTAAAATACCTATCAAGTATCCAAGGCCTTGTGGAAACGATGCCTGTTCCCTAGGTCAGGCAGATAGCTTTATGTCTTGTGCAATCTGAGACCCTCTTTTTCTATTACTAACATTACAGACTCATAACTTACCTAACTACTCCTAGGAATGTAGGCTGCGCACATAGATACCCTTCTTGATACACTAACCGGTCATTTAGGTTGACCTCATCCTTCACCACTCCCCTTTTGGGTTGTAAAAGAAAGCCTGACAGCCACTGCCTGAGGAAAATCCTTACCTGACTTTAAGATTCCATAAGAATTCAAGCCTGGTGACTTTGTTCTGCCGGAGGATTTGCTATTGCTTGGGTTTATAACTGGATTCCTGAGAGACTTGGGTAGAAGTGAGGTATAAGGAGAAAAAAGACAGGATATAGAGGATTTTAGCTGGAGAGGATTTTGACTAGAGAACTGGAGGTCAGAATGGAAGATGAGGAAAAGCCAGATAGGAAAGTATTAGATGGGTAATAATGAGATGAGAAGGACCTAGATAAGACAAAACTAAGATGAGAGAATTAAGCTAGAACCTAGAGGGAACAACAGATAAAGGTAGAGACAAATCAGGCAAGGAAGGAACTAGGCTTGAGTACAGAACTGTAGCTGTGTAGACAGGATTTTATCTCAGGAATAAAGCAAATGAACTAAAGAGCTTGGTGTGCTGAGATTCAATCCTGGAAAATAGTTCTCATCACTCATAGTTTCTCTTCTTTGTCCCTAGGAAGTATATTATTAAGGCTGATCCTTCTAATAGTATACAAAATTTCTCTAAGCATTTCTCAGACATTTGAGAATTCTCTGTTTAGATCTGTACCCCAAACTTTAATTGGATTATTTGGTTTCTTGAGTTCTTTATATATTTTAGATGTTAATCCTCTGTGAAATATGGAGTTGGTGAAGATATATTCCCACTCTTTAGGCTGCCTTTTTGTCCTATTGATGGTGTCCTTTGTCTTATAGAAGCTTTTCAGTTTCATGAGGTCCCATTGTTGATCTTAGTGTCCATGCTATTGTTCTGTTCAGAAAGTTGTCTGCTGTGACAATGCATTCAAGGATATTCCCTACTTTCTCTGCTATCAGGTTAAGTGTATTTGGTTTCATGTTGAGGTCTTTGATCCACATGGACTTGAGTTTTGTGTGGGGTGATAGATATGGATCTATTTGCATTCTTCTACATGCAGATATCCAGTTAGACCAGGACCATTTATTGAAGATGTTTTCTTTTTTCCATTGTATATTTCTGGCTTCTTTATCAAATGTCAAATGTGCGTAGGTGTGTAGGTTTATGTCTGCTCTTCAATTCAATTCTGTTGATCAAGCTTCCTGTTTTTATTCCAATAACATGTGGAGTTTATTACTATAGTTCTCAAGTGCAGCTTGAAATCAGTGATGGTGATACACCTGGAAGCCCTTTTTATTGTATAGGATTGTCTTAGCTATGCTGTTTTATCTTTGTTTGTTTTTCTATATGAAATTGAGTATTGTTCTTTCAAGAACTTTAAAGAATTGTGTTAGAATATGGATGGAGATTGCATTGAGTCTATAGATTTATATTAGTAAGAGAGCCATTTTTAGTATGTTAATTCTACAGATCCATGAGTATGAGAGATCATTCTATTTTCTGATATCTTCTTCAATTTATTTCTTCAAAGACTTGAAGCTATTGTCATACAGATCTTTTACTTATGTGGGTAGACTTGCTCCAAGATATTTATATTATTTGTGGCTATTGTGGAGGATGTTGTTTCCCTGATTTAGTTCTGAGACAGTTTGTCATTTGTGAATAGGAGAGCTACTGATTTTTTTTAGTTGATCTTGGATACAGCCACTTCACCTATGTTTATCAGCTGTAGGAGTCCCCAGCAGAATTTGGGGGGGTTGTTTATTCATACAATCATACCATCTGTGAATAACAATACTTTGACTTCTACTTTCCATTTTTGTATCCCCTGGTCTCCTTTAATTGTCATATTGCTCTATCAAGAACTTCAAGCACTATATTGAGTAGATATGGAGAAACTGGGCAGCCTGGTCTTGTTCCTGGCTTTAGTGGAATTGCTTTGAGTTTCTCCACATTTAATTTGATTTTGGCTATAGGCTGGCTGTAATTGCCTTTATTGTATTTAGGTATGTCCCTTGTATACCTAGTCTCTCCAATACTTTTATCATGAAAGGGTGTTGAATTTCATCAAAGATTTTTAACCATCTAATGAAGTGATCAAGTGTTTTTTTTTTTCTTTCATTTTGCTTATATGGTGGATTGTATTGCCAAATTTTATAAGTTGAACCATCCCTACCTCTTTTGGTTGAAGCCTAATTGACCAATGTAGATGATCTCTTTGATCTGTTATTGGATTTAGTTTGCGAGTATTTTTACATCAATGTTCATGAGAGAAATTAGTCTGTAATTTTCTTTCTTTGTTGAATCTTTGTGTGGTTTCGACACCAGAATAACTTTGGCCTCATAAAATGAATTTGGTAATATTTCTTCCATTTCTATTTTGTGTAATAATTTGAGGAGTATTGGCATTAGCTCTTCTTTGAAATTCTGGCAGAATTCTGTTCTCAAATTGTCTGGCCCTGGGCTTTTATTATATGGGAGACTTTTAGTGACTTCTATTTCCTTAGTGGTTATAGGCCTATTTACATTGCTTATCTGATCTTGATTTAGCTTTGGTAAGTAGTAATTATCAAGAAAACTGTCTATTTTTTAAGATTTTCCAATTTTTTTGGAGTACAGGCTTTTGAAGTATAACCTGATGATTATTTGAAATTGCTGGTATCTGTTGTCATACTCTTTTTTCTCTGTTTCTAATTTTAATATTATCTCTATTAATTTTAATATTCTCTCTATGCCTTTTCATTAATTTGGATGTGTCTATCTTGTTGATTTTCTCAAAGAAAAAATTCCTTGTTTAATTGATTCTTTGTATTGTTCTTTGTTTCTATTTTATTGATTTCAGCTCTCAGTTTATTTCCTTCCCTCTACTCATCTTGGGTATCCTTGCTTCTTTTTGTTGTAAAGCTTTCAGATGTGCAACTAAGTTTTTATGGATTATTTCTAATTTCTTTATGAAGGTATTTAGTGCTGTGAACTTTCCTCTTAGCACTATTTTCATTGTGTCACATATGTTTTGATATGCTGTGCATTAATTTTCATTGAATTCTAGACTCTTTAATTTCTGTCTTTATTCCTGCCTTGATCCAGTAGTCATTCAGTAGAGATTTGTTCAGTTTCCATGAGTTTGTAGGATTTCTGTTGTTCAAATTCTACTTTAATCCATGGTGGTCTGACAGAATGCAATTTTCTTCTATTTTTTGAGATGTCCTTTGTGATAGAGTATCTGGTCAGTTTTGGAGAAAATTCCATGGAGTGCTGAGAAGAAGAAATATTCTTTTGTGTTTGCATGAAATGTTCTTTAGATATCTGTTAGATCCATCTGGTTCATAAAATATTTTACCTCTATTATTTCTTTGTTTAGTTTTTGTCTGGAAGACCTGTCAGTGGCAGGCTTCTTGTGGGTCACCAACCAGCTCCCAAATCATAATACAGGCACTTCTTATTGTTTATGAATGCTTGGCTTTAGCTTAGGCTCCTTTTTTGCTAGCTCTTATACTTATTTTAACCTATTTCTCTTCACCTATGTTTTGCCTGAGAGCTTTTTACCTTTCTTTCATTCTGCATGTCCTTCTTGGTGTCTAGCTTGCTGGTTATGTAGTTATAGTAATATTTCCCCAAACCTGTATGTTGGTAGAGAGTGGGGTATTAAAGTATCCCCTCATCAATGTGTGGTGAGAGTTAATAAGTGATTTAAGTTTTAATAATGTTTCAAGTTTTAGTAATGTTTCCTTTACAAACTTGGGTGCACTTGTGTAGGGAGCATAAATGTTAAGAATTAAATGTTGTCTTGGTGGATTTTTCCCTTTTATAATGAAGTGTCCTTCCCCATATTATTTAGTTAATTTTGTTTTGGAGTATGTTTTGTGATACATTATAATGGCTCCATCAGCTTGTTTCTGGGGTCCATTTGCCTGAAGTATCTTTTTGCAATCCTTTACTCTGAGGTAATATCTGTCATTGATGTCACAGTGTTTTACTTCTTTTCAGCCAAAAGAATCCTCTTTTCATCTCCATTCTGTTAGTGTTTTTTAATTGGGAAAATTAGTCCACAGATATTGAGATATATTAACAACCAATGACTATTTACTTCTGTTATTTTTTGTTGTTGTTGTTGGTAGTAGTAGTAGTATAGTAGTAGTGTGTATGTGTCTGTCTGTCTGTCTGTCTGTCTGTTGGTCTGTATCTTTGTCTGTGTTTGTGTTTCCCTACTTTGGGTTTTGCTGGTGTGAGATGGTTTACTTCCTATGTTTTCATGAATGTGGTTAACCTCCTTGGATTAAGGTTTTTCTTATAGTACTTTCTATAGGGCTGGATTTGTGGATAGATATCATTTCTCATGGAATATTTTATTTTGTCCATCTATGGTGACTGAGCATTTTGCTGAGTATAGAATCTGGGCTGGCATCTGTGGTTTCTTAGATTGCAGCACATCTGTCCAAGCCCTTCTGGCTTTTAGAGTCTCCATTGAGAAATTAGGTGTAATTCTAAGGGGTATGCCTTTATGTGTGACTTGTTTTTTTTTTCCCCTTGAAGCTTTTAATAATTTTCTTTGTTCTGTATGTTTAGTGTTTTGATCATTATGTGACAGGGAACTTTCTTTTCTGGTCCACTCTATTTGGTGTTATGTAAGCTTCTTGTACTTTTAAAAGCATCTCCCTCTTTAGGTTAGAGAAATTTCCTCCTATGGTTTTGTGGAAATGTACTCTGGGCCTTTGAGCTGGGAATTTTGTCCTTCTATTCCCATTATTCTTTGGTTTTATACGTTCATTGTGTCCATGGTTTCATGGATGTTTTGTGTGAGGGCCTTTTTAGATTTAACATTTTAACCAATGTACCATTTTTTTCTGTCCTATATTTTATGCCTGAGATTCTCCTTTCCATCTCTTATATTCTCTTGGTGATGATTGAATCTATAATTCACCTGCCTGCTTTTTCCATCTCCATGATTCCTGAAGTTTTTGTTTCCTTTATTGCTTCAATTCCATTTTCAAGTCTTTAACTGTTTTATTCATTTTCTTCACCTTTTGTTGTTGTTTGTTTGTTTGTTTCCTTGGGTTTCTTTAAGGGATTTATTTGTTTCCTTCTATTGCTTGTTTGCATTTCTTTAAGGGATTCATTAATTTCCTGAAATTGTTTGTGTTTTGCTGGCTTTCTTCAGGGGATTTGTTTATTTTCTCTTTATAAAATTGGCTTTAATGACATTTTTTTTGTGTTTCATCTGTGTTGGAATATCCACAGTATATGGATAGCTGGGATATGTTGGTGCCCTAGTGCCCTGGCTGTTGTTGATTGTGTTCTTACCTTGGAGTCTAGACATCTTGGTTTGGAATCAATATATGTCCATGTGCTGATTTCTGAGTTTGTTTAGGTTTTCTTTGGGTGGTAAGGAATGGGTGTTTGTTTTGTTTTATTTTTCCCCCTTAGTTTCTGTGGTTTTTGTTTGTTTGTTTGTTTGTTTGTTTGTTCATTTTCTGTTCTTTGTGGTCTTTATTCTGGTGGCTGGTCCAGCAGTGAGTCTCTTTTAGATTTGGGGGCTGGAATTCTGGAAACTAGAATGGCCTTTCGTCTAGCAGGGGTCTCTGTTCTTCTGACTATTTTGGCGGGCACTGTTCTAATAGGTGTGTCCTGCACCTGAGCACTAAATTACAGTATTTTCTCTGCTATAAAGTATTTTGACTGCATTATTTGATTATTATGCTCAGCATTTGCACTAAGACCACCATCTTAGAGTTTCTATTATTCAAATAAAATACTGTGAACAAGAGAAACTTGAAGAAGAACTGGGTTTTGCTTGTTTGTTTTATTTTATTTTCACTTATACTTCCAGTAACAGGCCATTGCTGAGGGAAGTCATAGCAGAAACTTAAGCAGAACAGTCTCCTGGAGGCTGGAACTGGACCAGGCCCAAGGAGTAATACTGTTAACTGGCTTGCTTGTCATAGCTTGATCAGTCTTCTTTCTTATAGAATCCAGGGTTAGCAACCTCCCAGTAGCTGAGCCCTCCCACACTATCATTAACCAAGAGAATGACCTAAAGTCTTGTCCAAAGGCCAATATAGTGGATGCATTTGATCAACTGTGGTTTTCTTTTCTGAAATGACTTTAACTTGTGTCTAATTGACATAAGTAAGTAAGTAAGTAAGTAAATAAATAATAAATAAATAATCAAGGTATTTACCCTCTTGGTTTCAGGAGAAAAGTCAAGATCAAGAGTTTTATAACTTGATCTAGGAACACTGTGGAGTCTATACTGTCGTTTAAAGGTGAGTAAATGGAGAGTGATTTATAGCCTGTGTTCACTATTATATCCCATCTGTAATAAAGTATACATGTTTTTTTTAACTCCAATGGTAAATTATAGCAAATTATTTCAATATATAGAACTGTCATCATTTGTAAACTGAGACAACTTGATCTGAGACTATAGAAGTTACTCAACTTATAGAAGAAATTAGCAAGTTAGAAGTATAAAAGCATGTTGTTATCCCATTGTTAAACTTAAAACTATTATCCTTGTTCTACTACCTTGAAGAAACTATAGCCAGTAAGCTGTTCAACTAATAAAAATGTGTCAGCTAGTAAAAATATAATAGCATCAAAACAGAGTTAATGATACGTGAAGGCCAAGTTAATTAGGAAATGACCCCTCAGTATCAACTTCCAGGTAGAACTGGTAAGTTAAACTCATCACATTGATGCAAACATGAACAGTGCATATTCCAACCTTTTTCTAATGATTAGAGATTTGCAGAGTCCTAAGTGACAGAGAAAGCTAATGCTAGGTTCCAAGCTATGTTCAAATATCTCCTAAATCACTGTCCTCTTACTGTGGAGAGACACCATGACCACAACAATTTTTATAAAAGAAAAAATTTAATTTGGGGCTTATAATTACAGTTTCAGAGGATTAGACCATTGTCATCATAGTGGGGAACACAGTGGCATATGGGCAGACATGGACCTGACTGAAAGCCTAGGCCTGGTGTGAGCTTTATGAAATCTCCAAGCTCACCCCCCAGTGACTCACTTTCTTCAACAAGGCCACTCACACCCCAACAGGCCATTCTTCCGAATCCTTAATGATAATTCTCAAATTGTGTCACTCCCTGGTGACTAAGTATTCAATATATGACTCTATGGGGGGGTCATTCTTATTAGAAACACTACAACAAAATATTATTCATTAGTGTAAAAATATGTAATATGAGCCATAATAATATGTAATATGACTCATTATTGTAAATAATAGTTTATGCTTCCAAAATATTAAATTTCACCCTCTGATAGGTAATTCTGGTTTGTGCTGTTAAAGTTGCTCTTTCAAACAGCTGAAATATGTCCTTATAAAGGAAGAACTGTGAGAAGTAAATATCTGACAGTATTTTGAAAATGCTTGGTGTTACTTACTACACTTGATCAGGCTCATTTTTTCCTTACAATTTACATAGATATGTAAATTATATATATTATATTAATTGTATCTATTCTATTATATTGTATATATTTATATATTATACTAATATATAATTAAATATTATCAATAATTCCCAAAGTGTAGAAATGAGATTACTATGCAGATTTCCTCTGTATCACCTCTCCATCCCTATGTACCATAATTCCTAACAGTTAATGAAGCTTTCTGTGTAAAATCTCTCAAATGTGCATTGTTGTCTTGCAGCAGTTTCCTCCAAGATTGAAGCATTTCATCCTGTAGAGAAGCTTCTTAGTACAGAACATAAGCAACTCAAAATAGATTTAGGAAAGCCCCCAAACTGACCAGATTCACTAGGTAACCATCTCCCAGAGTAAGTAATAAAGACTGCGGAGAGTTACTCCCAGAAAAGTCAAGCTGCAAAGAAGACTGAGACAAGGCACATTAAACAAACAAAACAAAACTACAAGCTGTTTGCAAGAATCAGAGACAATCCAAGCAGCCTGACAGAAGTGGAGACCAGCAGAGCTACTGGAAGTGGTTTGGAGCAACTGAGCCACTTGGAAAGGATACCCTTCAACCTGGTGAGTTGCCTACAGGCTGGTCAGGATGCTCTAGATTTTCAGCATTTGTGAGTTATCACCTATGCTGGGGTGGGCTTCTGTGAGGCAGTTGTCTTTGAGTTATTTCTGTTCCTGTAAATAACCCCTCACCTATATTCCTATGAGCAAGCCCAATAAAACTTAGTCCTTCACTACTTTGGAGTTTGGTAGTTTCTGTACTTTTGTCTGTCATGAAGTCCCTATCTGGGGTAAGAAAACATGTGTTGCATCTCTTCTGGGAAAATCTTTTACAGAATAATAGCATATGCAATTGATATGAATTATTAATAAAAATGTGTTTATGATTGTTTCATTTAACTATTCCTTCAAATAAATAATTTGGAACATATTTTTACCAACTTTCTTAATTTTGAATGTTTTTTTTCTTTTTCTTTCAATATGTGTTAACATTTTTGCATGTATAAAGTACATTAACATTGAAAACATGAGTGGCAACTTGTATAGTTCTATAGAGAAAGTCAGATAAAGGTAAGGAGGGAGAGAGAAGAAGAGAATAATAATAAGAAGAATGTTCATTGGGAAAGCTGTAGCATGGGAATATTGAGTACATTTCAAAATTCAAAGCTTTAAACATGTAAGATCAAACAAAAATAATTTTATGGGGCTATGAAGAAGACTTAGTGGATAAAGATACTTGACACCAAGCCTAATGACTTGGGTTCAATTCCTGAGGACCCACAAGACCAAAATTTCATAAGTTGTCCCCTCACTTCCACATTGATACTATGACACACTCCCCCAGACACATATACAAAAATATATAAATAAATGTAGTAATATTTTAATAATAGTAAGACAATAATAATTCTTAGAACAAACTTTTTGAAAAAAAGTGTATTGTAATGATACACTCATATTTATGCCACATACATGACAGCAAATGTGTGCTTTGTAGATGAAATTCTAAATGGTCTTACTAAATAAGCCAAATAAAGAGTTAAAATCCCAAGAGATCAGAGCACTAGCCTTTAGCTTACCACTTGCTGCCATCCTTCCCCTGAGAGAGAGACCTTCTCCTGTCTTTTTATTACCTTTCTGTTCTATCTTCTCATTGGCTCTAAACCCAACCACATGGTTTCCTTATCACTGCCTGTCTACACAGGCCTCCAGGTCTCTATGGTTTATACTAAGATTAAAGGTTCAGGTCACCACTTGGCTGTGTCCTTGAACACACAGAGACTCTCCCTGCCATGTGATCAGATTAAAGATGTGTGCCACCACAGCCAGACTTCTGCTAAATGGCTTGCTTTTAGCTCTGATCCCCAGGAAACTTTATTTATTAACAAACAAATAAAATCACATCTCAGCACAAATAAAATATCACCATAGTGCTTGAAACTTTATCTCTGTGTATGGAAATATATTTTTAATGTTTAGGATTCAATGTACAAGTTCAATGGCTTCCCACCCATAAATTTTGAGATTTCATATAACTAGGACTGTAAATTGGAGTATATGTTTAAGTTCATGTTTTATATATAGCAAAGTCACATTTAACATACTTAATGAAACAATATGAGTGGGACTATGAAGATATGTATATATGAATAAATGAATCTACTCTCAAAACATGGATAGAAATAATTCTATTAAAGTGTCACTACTCACAGCTTGTTTTAAGTTAAGGCAAATTGACAAGAGGTTTCTGGTATCCTATTTCAGTAGTATGGGGGAGTTGGAAATCAAGATATATGCAAATTATTCCCCTAGGAGTAAAAATTAAGTGGTCACCTATTTTCAGAGAAATATATTTTTAAATAGGTCAAATTAAAAACCCTATTAAACATAGCTCTCCCCAATTCTGAAAATGTTTATTTTGACAACATTTCCTCATTCAAATGAATGTCATTTAGATCTTAATGTTTGTAAAACTGACTATTCTAAACTTTTTTTCAACAAGATTGTATGATGTTTGTTTGTTTGGTTGGTTGATTTTTGTTTTGTTTTGTTCTGTTTTTCAATATAAGGTCTCTCTAGATAGTTCTGGCTATTCAGGAGCTTATAATGTAGACCAGGCTAGCCTCAAAAATGACAGCTCTCCTTCTGCCTGTCCCTCTCCAATGATGGGATTAGAATCATGTGGCACCACACCTAGTTCCATAAGATATTTTAATGGTAAAATAACACTGTCAAAATAAATAACTTTGCTTATTTAGGTGGACAACAAGTCCCCAATATTTGATTCTCCTTTGCCTATGTGATACACTTGTGTTTCTATATGTAGATATGCATCATTTTTAGTAAAGAGTACTACCATGACTGGCCAATTCGTTCTCCTCTAAAAATTTCTAGAAAACATCTGACAATGTAGTAATCTTACCAAGATGTTTAGCCACCCTGTTACAGTTATTAAAGATGGGGTAAGAATTAATATTTTAACAGTGTGCAATTTAGGCTACTATATCTTAAACTCTTATCCTAGTAGGAGACATAGGTCTAAAACGACAACACTCAGAATCTTGAATATCAGATAATCAGAAACAACAAGTCTCAAAAGTCAGTCTATTCTCTTTTATTCCTCTGCTAAATTAAATACATAAAATAGAATTTTGACATCCAACTTTAATGATTTTAAAACATAAAGACTAAAAATCTTCTGCAAAATCACACACACATAATTAGCCATATTTAACTGAAATAAAATATTCAACTTATGAAGGAAAAATGTGTCATTGTTTCATCTGGTGAATACGTAAGTATCACACTAGCATGTTCTGCTTATATTAAAGGCAGAATGTTTCATTTAACATAGTTTGAAGACTGTTACATTTATTTTTTATTTTAAGAATGAAGAGGGAGCTAAGAGAGTGGAGGGAGGAGAAACTGTGATTGGCATGTATTATATGAGAGAAGAATGTATTTTCATTGTTTATAAAAACAGGCAAAAAAAAGTTAAAAAAAATAAAGATCAAAAAGAGCCCCAAATTTTTTCATTTCTCCCATCTGAAAACACATAAGCTTTAGAATTCTTTGAACTGATGTCCAAAATTACTTTCTATTTTGGCTTCTGAGAAGATTGTAAAGAGTGCTTTTTTGAAGGACTTATGTAATTGTATGCATCTGAAAATGTTGTACTCCATTGTACTATGTATTAGTACATATGGCTCAAGTAAAATGACCAATTTTGTACAGTGTTGTAAGAGAATCTTTTAATCTCATTGTCTGTAAAATTCCTTTCTTTCCTTGTGTTTTACGCCCCTGGAAAAGAGCTTTTTCTGTTGGCTGGTTGGTACATGTGCAGTCTTCTTGGCAATAGAACACTACCAAGAATCAAGAATCCAAAGCTGTGTCCAATGTCAGAGTTTGCCAGAGTCAAGAGGCATATTAGCGGCTGATTCTATTGCTGATAATGATAGAGTGCAGAGTATATAGGGCAATTATTGAATGACACACTAGTCTCTGCTTCAAAGTAGTTTTCTCACATGTAATACAGTTGGATGGAGCTATTGGCTCTGATTTCGAGGCTGCCATTCACTCTTACTCTTTGACAACTGGCTTCAGGTCATACTTTTACAGTCTAGCACATTGACAACATTCCCCCTGGTGCCTTCTGAGCTACAAACAAAAGGTTTTATGTGAACTCTGCCAGTATTCTTTGAAACAGCTATTTTGGAAAAACAATACAGAAATTGATAAAAGTATGTCAGCTTCTTTTAATGTCAGAAAACCCCCTTGAGACAAAACAAGATAAGTTCATTGGGACAAATTGTGAAATCAAAAGTGCCATTGGAGAAAGAACATTCACAGTGAATAACAAATCTCCAACTCTTGACTTCATAAAAGTATTTATTGCTTGAAAGAACAATTTACTTAACAATAAAACAAAAGCCAAAAGTGATGAAATTACTATAAAATAATGTTTAAGACTTGTCTGTTTTAGTTAATTTACAGTAAAACACCTTTTGTTTACAAGCTCATATACTTTTTTAAATTTTATTTTATAATTTAATTTAATTTTAATTATCAGCCATGGATTCCCCTGTCTTTCCCCCTCCCGCTGCCCCCCCTGCCACATTCCCCCCAGCACACCACCATTGCCATCTCCGCCAGGACAAATACTCCACTGGGGATTCTGCTCAACCTGGTAGATTCAGTCCAGGCAGGTCCAGTCCCCTCCTCCCAGGCTGAGCTAAGTGTCCCTGCATAAGCCCCAGGTTCCAAACAGCCAGTTCATGCACTAAGGACAGGTCCGGGTCCCACTGTCTGGGTGCCTCCCAAACAGTTCAAGCTAATCAACTGTCTCATTTATCCAGAGGGCCTGATTCAGTTGGGGGCTCCACAGCTTTTGGTTCATAGTTAATGTGTTTCCAGTAGTTGGCTAATTGTCCCTGTTCTTTTTCCAATCTTGGTCTCAATAATTCTCACTCATACAATCTCTCCACTTTCTCACCAATTGGACTCCTGAAGCTCCAACTGGGGCCTGGCCATGGATCTTTGCATCTGCTTTCCTCAGTCATTAGATGAGATTTCTAGCATGACAGTTAGGGTGTTTGACCATCTGATCAGCAGAGTAGGTCAGTTCAGGCTTTCTCTCCATCATTGCCAGTAGTCTACAGTGGAGGTATCTTGGAGGATTTCTAGGGACTTCTCTAGCACTTTGCTTGTTATTTTTATGTGGTCTTCATTTATCATGGTCTGTTATTCTTCATTCTCCCTTTCTGTTCTTGATCCAGCTGGGATCTCCTGCTCCCCTAAGCTCTCTTTCCCTTGAACTTTGCCCTTCATTACCCCCACTCTCATCCAGGTTGTTCCTGTATAATCTCATCCATTTCTCCATCATTGGGCAATCCCTGTGTCTTTCTTAGGGTACTGTTTTCTAGGTAGCCTCCCTGGAGTTGTATAGCAGTCTAGTCATCTTTGTTTTACATCTAGTATCCTCCTATGAGTGAGTACATACCATGTTTGTCCTTCTGAGTCTGGGTTACCTTACTCAGGATGATTTTTTCTAGATCCATCCATTTGCCTGCAAGCCTCATGATGTCATTTTTTTTCTCTGCTGAGTAGTACTCCATTGTGTATATGTACCATATTTTCTTTATCCATTCTTCAGTTGAAGAGCAAATAGGTTGTTTCCAGGTTCTGGCTATTACAAACAAAGCTGATACGAACATAGCTGAGCAAATGCCCTTGTGGTATGATTGAGCATTTCTTGGGTATATGCCCAAGAGTGCTATAGCTGGGTCTTGGGGGAGATGGATTCCCAATTTTCTAAGGAAGCACCATATTGATTTCCAAAGTGGCTGTACAAGCTTGCATTCCCACCAGCAGTGGAGGAGAGTTCCCCTTGCTCGACATCCTCTCCAGCATAAGCTGTCTTCAATGTTTTTGATCTTAGCTATTCTAATGAGTATAAGGTGGTATCTCGGAGATGTTTTGATTTGCATTTCTCTGATAATTAGGGATGTTGAGCAATTCCTTAAATGTCTTTCAGCCATTTGAATTTCCTCTGTTGAGAATTCTCTGTTTAGTTCTATAGCCCATTTCTTAATTGGACTGTTGGGCATTTTGATATCTAATTTCTTGAGTTCTTTATATATTCTGGGTATCAGCCCTCTGTCAGATGTGGGGTTGGTGAAGACCTTTTCCCATTCTGTAGCCTGTTGCTTTGTCTTGTTGACCATGTCCTTTGCTCTACAAAAGCTTCTCAGTTTCAACAGGTCCCATTGATTGATTGTTTCTCTATGTGTCTGTGCTGCCGGTGTTATATTAAGGAAGTGATCTCCGGTGCCAATGCATTAAAGACTTCTTCCTACTTTCTATTCTATCAGGTTCAGAATAACTGCATTTATGTTGAGGTCTTTGATCCACTTGGACTTAAGTTTTGTGTATGGTGACAGATATGGATCTATTTGCAGCCTTTTACACATTGACATCCAGTTATGCCAGCACCATTTGTTGAAGATGCTTTCTTTTTTCCATTGTATAGTTTTGGATTCTTTGTCAAATATTATATGTTCCTAGGTGTGTGGGTCTTCAATTCAATTCCATTGGTCTACATGTCAGTTTTTATGCCAGTACAAAGCTGTGTTTAGTACTGTAGCTCTATAGTAGAGCTTGAGGTCAGGGATCATGATGCCTCTAGAGGTTGTTTTACTGTACAGGATTCTTTTGGCTATCCTGGGTTTTTTGTTTTTCCATATGAAGTTGAGTATTATTCTTTCCAGATCTGTGAAGAATTGTGTTGGTAATTTGATGGGGATTGCATTGAATCTGTAGATTGCTTTTGGTAAGATCGCCACTTTTACTATATTAATCCTGCCTATCCATGAGCATGGGAGATATTTCCATTTTCTGACATCTTCTTCAATTTCTCTTTTTTAGAGGCTTAAAGTTCTTGTCATATAGGTCCTTCACATGCTTAGTTAGAGTAACCCCAAGGTATTTTATATCATAATGTGGCTATTGTAAAGGGTGATGTATCTCTGATTTCCTTCTCAGCCTGTTTGTCTATTGTATATAGGAGGGCTTCTGGGTTTTTGGAGTTGATCTTTTATCCTGATATGTTGATGAAGGTGTTTATAAGCTGTATCAGTTTCTTGGCTGAATTTTTGGGGTCATTCATGTATACTATCATGTCATCTGCAAATAGGGAAAACTTGACTTCTTCCTTTCCAATTTGTTTCCCTGTAATCTCCTTTTGTGGTCTTGTTGCTCTGGCTAGACCTTCAAGTACTATATTGAATAAGTATGGATAGAGCAGACAGCCTTGCCTTGTTCAGATTTTAGTGAAATCATTTTGAGTTTCTTTCCATTTAATTTGACGTTGGCTGTTGGCTTGCTGTAGATTGCATTTATTATGTTTAGGTATGTTCCCTCTATTCCTGATCTCTCCAAGACTATTATCATGAAGGTGTGTTTGATTTTGTCAAATAACTTTTCTGCATCTAATGAGATGATCATGTGTTTTTTTCTTTGAGATTGTTTATATGGTTTATTACATTGATGGACTTTCATATGTTGAAGCACCCTTGCATCCCAGGGATGAAGCCTACTGGATCATGGAGGATAACTGTTTTGATGTATTCTTGGAGTGTGTTTGCCAGTGTTTTATTGAGTACATCTGCATCAATGTTCATGAGGGAGATTGGTCTGTAGTTTTCTTTCTTTGTTGCATCTTTGTTTGGCTTTGGAATCAGGGTAATTGTAGCCTCATAGAAGTTCAGTAATGTTTCTTCTGTTTCTATTGTGTGAAACAACCTAAAAAGTATTGGTATTAACTCTTCTTTGAAGATCTGGTAGAATTCTGCAGTGGAACCATCTGGTCCTGGGTTTTTATTTTGGTTGGGAGAATTTTAATGACTGATTCTTTTTCCTTAGGGGCTATTGGACTATTAAAGTAGTTTATCTGGTCTTGATTTAACTTAGGTATGTGGTACCTATCCAGGAAAATATCCATTTCTTTTAGATTTTCCAGTTTTGTGGAGTAGAGGTTTTTGAATTATGACCTGATGATTCTCTGAATTTCCTCATTGTCTGTTATTATGTCTCCCTTTTCATTTCTGATTTTGTTAATTTGGATGTTCTGTCTCTCTCTCTCTCTGCCTTTTGGTTAGTTTGGATAAGGGCTTGTCTATCTTGTTGATTCTCTCAAAGAACCAATTCTGTTTCATTAATTGTATTTTTCTCTTCATTTCAATTTTATTGATTTCAGCTCTCAATTTGATAATTTCCTGGTGTCTATTCTTCCCGGGAGAATTTGGTTCTTCTTGTTCTATAGCTTTCAGGTATGCTTATAAGTCACTCGTGTGAGATTTCTCCAACTTCTTTATGTGGGTATTTAGTGCTATGAATTTCCCTCTTAGCACTGCTTTCATAGTGCCCAAGGAGTTTGGGTATGTGGTGTATTCATTTTCATCAATCTCTAGGAAGTCTTTAATTTCTTTATTTCTTCCTTAAGCCATTGGTGATTCAGTTGAGCATTATCCAGTTTCCATGAGATAATAGGATTTCTGTATTTTTGTTGTTGTTGTTGTTTTTGAAATCTAACTTTAAACCATGGTGGTGCAATAGAACACAGGAGGTTATTCCAATTGTTTTGTATCTCTTGAGATTTGCTTTGTGGCCAAGTATGTGATCGATTTTAGAGAAGGTTCCATGGGGTGCTGAGAAGAAGGTATATTCTTTTTGTTTGGGTGGAATGTTCTGTAGATATCGATTAATTCCATTTGAGCCATAATATCAGTTAAGACCATTATGTCTCTGTTAAATTTCAATTTGGCCAATCTGTTCAGAGGTGAAAGTGGGGTTTTGAAGTCTCCCACTATAATGTGTGGGTTTTTATATGTGATTTAAGCTTTAGTAATGTGTCTTTTACATATGTGGGTGCCCTTGTGTTTGGGGCATAAATGTTCAGAATTGAGACTTCATCTTGGTGGATCTTTCCTGCGATGAGTATGTAATGTCCTTCATCATCTCTTTTGATTGATTTTAGATTGAAGTCTATTTTGCTGGATATTAAGATGGCTACAGCAGCTTGCTTCTTAAGACCATTTGATTAGAAAGTCTTTTCGCAGCCTTTTATTCTTTGGAGGTGTCTGTCTTTGAATTGGAGGTGTGTTTCTTGTATGCAGCAGAAAGATGGGTCCTGTTTTCATATCCATTCTGTTAGTCTGTGTCTTTTTATAGGTGAATTAAGTCCATTTATATTAAAGGATATTAATGACCAGTGATTGTTTGTTCCTGGTTTTTTTTTTTGAGTTTTTTTTTGTTTTGTTTTGTTTTTTTGGGTTTTTTTTTTGTTTGTTTTGTTTTTTTATGGTGGTAGTATGTGTGTACTTCTCTTCTTTGGGGTTTACTGCTGTGGTGTTATCTACTACCTGTGTTTTCTTGGGTGTATCTGACTTCCTTAGGTTGGAATTTTCCTTCTAGTGCTTTCTGTAGGGCTGGGTTTGTGGATAAGCATTGTTTAAATCTGGTTTTGTCATGGAAGTTCTTGTTCACTCTGTCTATGATGATTGAAAGTTTTGCTAAGTATATTAGTCTAGGCTGACATCCGTGGTCTCTTATTGTCTGCATTATATCTGTCCAGGTCCTTCTGGCTTTCAAAGTCTCCACTGAGAAATTGGGTGTTATTCTTATGGGTTTGTCTTTATAAGTCACTTGGCCTTTTTCCTTTGTTGCTCTTAATATTCTTTCTTTATTCTGCATGTTTAGTTGTTTAATTATTATGTGGCAATGGGACTTTTTTGGGGTGTCTAGTCTGGTGTTTTATAGGCTTCTTGTATCTTTATATGCATTTCCTTCTTTAAGTTGGGAAAGTTTTCTTCTATGATCTTATTGAATATATTTTCTGTGCCTTTAAGTTTATATTCTTCTTCATTTATCCCCATTCTTCATAGGTTTGGTCTTTACATGGTGTCCCAAATTTCTTGGACCTTTTGGGTCATGACTTTGTTAGCTTTAGTGTTTTCTTTGACTAATGATTCTGTTTCTTCTACTGCATCTTCAACACTAAAGATTCTCTCTTCCATCTTTTTCATTCTGTTGGTTATTCTTGCATCTGAAGTTCCTGTTTATATACTCAGATTTTCTATTTCCAGCATTCCTTTTGTTTGTGTCTTCTCTTTTTTTCTCTTTCCTTTTTCAGGTCTTGGACTGTTCCCCTCATCTGTTTCATTGCTTTTTCATGATTATCTTTCAGGGATTTATTGTTTTCTTCTGCTTTATTTGTCCTTTCCTCTAGTTTTTTTTATACCTTTCTTTCCATTTTTTCTTTGTCTATTCCTCCATTTCATTTTTTTGATTTCTTCTTTATAAGCCTCTAGCATCTTTGTGATGTTATTCATAAGGTTGTTTTTTTCTGCTTCGTCCATTTTGTGATGTTCAGGTCTGTTGGAGGAGGGCTAGGTTCTGGTGATGCTGTATTGCTGTTTATTTTGTTATATGTACTTCTGCCTTGATGTCTGCCCATCTCCTTGTAGGTTTGTTCTTGGTCTTATCTGTGCTCTTGGTCCAGACAGAGCTAACAGATTCAGGAAGTTTCTTTCTGGTCCAGATGGGAGTTCTGGGCTGGATGGGGGCTTGGGACTGGTCTCTGAGTCTCAGGCTGTGGCTGGGGTCTTGGGCGGATGGGTGTGTGGTCAGGGCATGGAGATTACAGGGTCTGCTGGGGGAATCTTGGAGAAGGGGAACTTTTGGGGGGTGGGAGGTCATGCCCAATGGCCAGAATCTGGTGTAAAGTTGTGCAGGTATTGCCTAGGGATGGAACCTAGGGGCAGGGATCCCAGGGTATGACCCCAGGCACTCATCTCTGGTCCAGATGGAAGTTCAGGGCTGGATGAGAGCTGGGGACTGGTTTCTAAGTCTCAGGAAGTGGCTGGGGGTCACAGGCAGATGGGTGTGGGGACAGGGTATGGAGATTGCAAGGTCTGCTGGGGGTCTTGGAGAAGGGGAACCTTCCTGTTGGGGGGGGGGGTGGGGTCCTGCCCTATGCCCAGAACTTGGGGCCAAATTTGGCAGGTCTTCCCCAGAATGGCTGGTGCCCAGGGATCGCTCATATACTTTTTTTTTCTGTTTTTTTAATATGTGTTTTAAATTTTATACATCAGCCATGGGTTCCCCTGTCCTCCCCCCTCCCACCCCCAGCCCCCCCCTCCCACCACCCCCTCCCCTCCATTCACATGTCCTCCATGATCAAGGCACCCATAGGGATTCATTTAAACCTGGTGGATTCAGTACAGGCAGGTTGTCACTGCTGTGGATATCGCTCTGTGTAAATAAAGTTCTGATTGGCCAGTGGCCAGGCAGGAAGTATAGGCAGGACAAGAGAGAAGAGAATTCTGGGAAGTGGAAGGTTGGAGAGAGACACTGCTAGCCACTGCCATGAGAAACAACATGTAAAGACACTGGTAAGCCACAAGCCTTGTGGCAAAGTATAGACTAACAGAAATGGGTTAATTTAAGATAGAAGAAGTAGATAACAAGAAGCCTGCCACAGCCATACAGTTTCTAAACAATGTAAGTTTCTATGTGCTTTCTTGGTTGGGTCTGAGTAACTGTGGGACTGGCGGGTAAGAGAGATTTGTCCTGACTGTGGGCCAGGCAGGAAAACTCTAACTACAAGTCACCTCCTACCAGACTGAGCAAAGTGTCCCTGTGTAAGACCAAGGTTCCAAACAGCCAGCTCATTCACTAAGGACAGGTCCTGGTCCCATAGCCTGGGTGCCTCCAAAACAGATCAAGCTATTTAATTGTCTCACTTATCCAGAGGGCCTGATCCAGCTGGGGGCTCCACAGCTGTTAGTTAATAATTCATGTATTTCCATTCATTTGGTTATTTGTCCCTTTGCTTTTTGCAATCTTGGATTCAAAAATTCACACTCTTGCAGACCTTCCTCTTTCTCCACAGTTGGACACCTGAAGCTCCACCTGGGGACTAGCTGAGGATCTCTGCATCCACTTCCATCAGTTATTGGATGAGAATTCCAGTACAACAGTTAGGGTGTTTAGCCATCTGATCATCAGACTAGGTCAGATCAGGCTTTCTCTCAACCACTGCCAGTAGTCTACAAAGGATGTATCATTGTGGATTTTTGGGAACCTCTCGAGCACTCTGCCTATTCCTGTTCTCATGTGGTCTTCATTTATCATGGTCTGTTATTCCTAATTCTCCCTTTCTGTTCTTGATCCAGCTGGGATATCCTGCTCCCCTAAGCTTTCTTTCCCTCAAAACTTGCCCTTCATTAATCCCACTGTCGTCCAGTTTGGCCATGTAGATCTCATCCATTTCTCTGTCATTGGGTGATCCCTGTGTCTTTCTTAGGGTCCCGTTTTCTAGGTAGCCTCCCTGGAGTTGTATAGCAGTCTAGTCATCTTTGTTTTACATCTAGTATCCTCCGATGGGTGAGTACATACCATGTTTATCCTTCTGAGTCTGGGTTACCTCACTCAGGATGACATCATGAGGTTTGCAGGCAAATGGATGGATTTAGAAAAAATCATCCTGAGTGAGGTAACCCAGTTTTTCTCTGCTGAGTAGTACTCCATTGTGTATATGTACCATATTTTCTTTATCCATTCTTCAGTTGAAGGGCATCTAGGTTGTTTCCAGGTTCTGGCTATTACAAACAATGCTTATATGAACAGAGCTGAGCAAATGCCCTTGTGGTATGATTGAGCATTCCTTGGGAATATGCCCAAGAGTGCTATAGCTAGGTCTTGTGGGAGATGGATTCCCAATTTTCTAAGGAAGTGCCATATTGATTTCCAAAGTGGCTGTACAAGCTTGCATTCCCACCAGCAGTGGAGGAGAGTTCCCCTTGCTCCACATCCTCTCCAGCACAAGCTGTCTTCTTTGCTTTTGATCTCAGCCATTCTGACAGGTGTAAGGTGGTATCTCAGAGTCGTTTTGATTTGCATTTCCTGGATAATTAGGGATATTGAGCAATTCCTTAAATGTCTTTCAGCCATTTGAACTTCCTCTGTTGAGAATTCTCTGTTTAGTTCTATAGTCCATTTCTTAATTGGACTGTTGGGCATTTTGATTTCTAATTTCTTGAGTTCTTTATATATTTTAGGTATCAGCCCTCTGTCAGATGTGGGGTGGGTGAAGACCTTTTCCCATTCTGTATGCTGTTGCTTTGTCTTGTTGACTAGTGTCCTTTGCTCTACAAAAGCTTCTCAGTTTCAGCAGGTCCCATTGATTGATTGTGTCTCTCAGTGTCTGTGCTACTTGTATTATATTTAGAAAGTGATCTCCAGTGCCAATGCGTTCAAGAGTACTTCCTACTTTCTCTACTATCAGGTTCTCAGAGTAGCTGGATTTATGTTGATGTTTTTGATCCACTTGGATTTAAGTTTTGTGCATGGTGACAGATATGGATCTATTTGCAGCCTTCTATACATTGACATCCAGTTATGCTAGCACCATTTGTTGTAGATGCTTTCTTTTTTCCATTGTACATTTTTGGCTTCTTTGTCAAAACTTATATGTTCATAGGTTTGCGGGTTAATGTCAGGGTCTTCATTTTGATTCCATTGGTCCACATGTTGGATTTTATGCCAATACCAGGCTGTTTTTATTATGGTAGCTCTATAGCAGAGATTGAGGTCGGGGATTGTGATGCCTCCAGAGGTTGTTTTATTGTTCAGGATTCTTTTGGCTATCCTGGGTTTTTTGTTTTTCCATATGAAGTTGAGTATTATTCTTTCCAGATCTGAGAAGAATTGTGTTGGTAATTTGATGGGAATTGCGTTTAATCTGTAAATTGCTTTTGGTAAGATCACCATTTTTACTATATTAATCCTGCCTATCCATGAGCATTGGAGATCTTTCTATTTTCTGACATCTTCTTCAATTTCTTTTTTCAGGGACTTAAAGTTCTTGTCATATAGGTCCTTCACATACTTAGTTAGAGTAACCCCAAGGTATTTTTTTTATCATTTGTGGCTATTGTAAAGGGTGATGTATCTCTGATTTCCTTCTCAGCCTGTTTGTCTACTGTATATAGGAGGCCTACTGACTTTTTGAGTTAATCTTGTATCCTGCAATGTTGCTGAAGGTTTTTGTTAGCTGTATCAGTTCCTTGGTTGAATTTTTGGGGTCACTCATGTATACTAACATGTCATCTACAAATAGGGAGAGCTTGACTTCTTCATTTCCAATTTGTATCCACTTAATTTGTTTATGTTGTCTTATAGCTCTTGCTAGAACTTCAAGTACTGTATTGAATAAGTAAGGGGACAGGGGACAGCTTTACCTTGTTCCTGATTTTAGTGGTATTGCTTTGAGTTTCTCTCCATTTAATTTGATGTTGGCTGTTGGCTTGCTATGGATTGCCTTTATTATGTTTAGTTATGTTCCCTGTATTCCTGATCGCTCCAAGACCTTATTATGAATGGGTGTTGGATTGTGTCAAATGCCTTTTCCGCATCTAGTGAGATGATCATGTGGTTTTTTCTTTGAGTTTGTTTATATGGTGTATTACATTGATGGACTTTCTCATGTTGAACCTCCCTTGCATCCCTGGGATGAAGCCTACTTGATCATGGTGGATAATTATTTTGATGTGTTCTTTGAGTCTGTTTGCCAGAATTTTATTGAGTATTTTTGCATCAATGTTCATGAAGGAGATCGATCTGTAGTTCTCTTTCTTTGTTGCATCTTTGTTTGGTTTAGGAATCAGGGTAATTGTAGCCTCATAGAAGGAGTTTGGTAATATACCTTCTGCTTCTATTGTGTGGAACAATTTAAAGAGTATTGGTATTAAGTCTTCTTTGAAGATCTGGTAGAATTCTGCAGTGAAACCGTCACGTCCAGGGCTTGG